>NC_143039.1:76441114-76721114 GCF_057628025.1 Oncorhynchus mykiss | reverse complement strand
AACACTCAGACACTGCAACACTCAGACACTACAACACTACAACACTACAACACTCAGACACTACAACACTACAACACTACAACACTACAACACTCAGACACTACAACACTACAACACTCAGACACTACAACACTACAACACTACAACACTCAGACACTACAACACTACAACACTCAGACACTACAACACTACAACACTACAACACTACAACACTCAGACACTACAACACTACAACAATACAACACTCAGACACTACAACACTACAACACTACAACACTCAGACACTACAACACTACAACACTACAACACTACAACACTACAACACTACAACACTCAGACACTACAACACTACAACACTACAACACTCAGACACTACAACACTCAGACACTACAACGCTACCACACTACAACACTACAACACTACAACACTACAACACCACAACACTACAACACTACAACACTACAACACTCAGACACTACAACACTCAGACACTACAACACTACAACACTACAACACTACAACACCACAACACTACAACACTACAACACTACAACACTACAACACTCAGACACTACCACACTACAACACTACAACACTACAACATCACAACACTACAACATCACAACACTACAACACTACAACACTACAACACTACAACACTACAACACTACAACACTACAACACTCAGACACTACAACACTACAACACTCAGACACTACAACACTACAACACTCAGACACTACAACACTACAACACTCAGACACTACAACACTACACCACTACAACACTATAACACTCAGACACTACAACACTACAACACTCAGACACTACAACACTACAACACTCAGACACTACAACACTACACCACTCAGACACTACAACACTACAACACTACAACACTACAACACTACAACACTCAGACACTACAACACTCAGAACCTACAACACTCAGACACTACAACACTACAACACTCAGACACTACAACACTACAACACTACAACACTACAACACTCAGACACTACAACACTACAACACTACAACACTCAGACACTACAACACTACAACACTACAACACTACAACACTACAACACTCAGACACTACAACACTACAACACTACAACACTACAACACTCAGACACTACAACACGACAACACTACAACACTCAGACACTACAACACTCAGACACTACAACACTACAACACTACAACACTCAGACACTACAACACTACAACACTACAACACTACAACACTACAACACTCAGACACTACAACACTACAACACTACAACACTCAGACACTCAGACACTACAACACTACAACACTACAACACTCAGACACTACAACACTACAACACTCAGACACTACAACACTACAACACTCAGACACTACAACACTACAACACTCAGACACTACAACACTACAACACTACAACACTCAGACACTAGAACACTACAACACTACAACACTCAGACACTACAACACTACAACACTACAACACTCAGACACTACAACACTACAACACTCAGACACTACAACACTACAACACTCAGACACTACAACACTACAACACTACAACACTACAACACTCAGACACTACAACACTACAACACTACAACACTCAGACACTACAACACTACAACACTCAGACACTACAACACTACAACACTACAACACTACAACACTACAACACTACAACACTCAGACACTACAACACTACAACACTCAGACACTACAACACTACAACACTACAACACTACAACACTCAGACACTACAACACTACAACACTACAACACTACAACACTACAACACTCAGACACTACAACACTACAACACTACAACACTACAACACTACAACACTACAACACTACAACACTAAGACACTACAACACTCAGACACTGCAACACTCAGACACTACAACACTACAACACTACAACACTCAGACACTACAACACTACAACACTACAACACTACAACACTCAGACACTACAACACTACAACACTCAGACACTACAACACTACAACACTACAACACTCAGACACTACAACACTACAACACTCAGACACTACAACACTACAACACTACAACACTACAACACTCAGACACTACAACACTACAACAATACAACACTCAGACACTACAACACTACAACACTACAACACTCAGACACTACAACACTACAACACTACAACACTACAACACTACAACACTACAACACTCAGACACTACAACACTACAACACTACAACACTCAGACACTACAACACTCAGACACTACAACGCTACCACACTACAACACTACAACACTACAACACTACAACACCACAACACTACAACACTACAACACTACAACACTCAGACACTACAACACTCAGACACTACAACACTACAACACTACAACACTACAACACCACAACACTACAACACTACAACACTACAACACTACAACACTCAGACACTACCACACTACAACACTACAACACTACAACATCACAACACTACAACATCACAACACTACAACACTACAACACTACAACACTACAACACTACAACACTACAACACTCAGACACTACAACACTACAACACTCAGACACTACAACACTACAACACTCAGACACTACAACACTACAACACTCAGACACTACAACACTACACCACTACAACACTATAACACTCAGACACTACAACACTACAACACTCAGACACTACAACACTACAACACTCAGACACTACAACACTACACCACTCAGACACTACAACACTACAACACTACAACACTACAACACTATAACACTCAGACACTACAACACTCAGAACCTACAACACTCAGACACTACAACACTACAACACTCAGACACTACAACACTACAACACTACAACACTACAACACTCAGACACTACAACACTACAACACTACAACACTCAGACACTACAACACTACAACACTACAACACTACAACACTACAACACTCAGACACTACAACACTACAACACTACAACACTACAACACTCAGACACTACAACACTACAACACTACAACACTCAGACACTACAACACTCAGACACTACAACACTACAACACTACAACACTCAGACACTACAACACTACAACACTACAACACTACAACACTACAACACTCAGACACTACAACACTACAACACTACAACACTCAGACACTCAGACACTACAACACTACAACACTACAACACTCAGACACTACAACACTACAACACTCAGACACTACAACACTACAACACTCAGACACTACAACACTACAACACTCAGACACTACAACACTACAACACTACAACACTCAGACACTAGAACACTACAACACTACAACACTCAGACACTACAACACTACAACACTACAACACTCAGACACTACAACACTACAACACTCAGACACTACAACACTACAACACTCAGACACTACAACACTACAACACTACAACACTACAACACTCAGACACTACAACACTACAACACTACAACACTCAGACACTACAACACTACAACACTCAGACACTACAACACTACAACACTACAACACTACAACACTACAACACTACAACACTCAGACACTACAACACTACAACACTCAGACACTACAACACTACAACACTACAACACTACAACACTCAGACACTACAACACTACAACACTACAACACTCAGACACTACAACACTACAACACTACAACACTACAACACTACAACACTCCGAACCTAAAACACTCAGACACTACAACACTACAACACTCAGACACTACAACACTACAACACTCAGACACTACAACACTACAACACTCAGACACTACAACACTACAACACTACAACACTCAGACACTACAACACTACAACACTCAGACACTACAACACTACAACACTCAGACACTACAACACTCAGACACTACAACACTCAGACACTACAACACTACAAAACTCAGACACTACAACACTACAACACTACATCACTCAGACACTACAACACTACAACACTCAGACACTACAACACTACAACACTCAGACACTACAACACTACAACACTCAGACACTACAACACTACACCACTACAACACTATAACACTCAGACACTACAACACTACAACACTCAGACACTACAACACTACAACACTCAGACACTACAACACTACAACACTACAACACCACAACACTACAACACTACAACACTACAACACTACAACACTCAGACACTACAACACTACAACAATACAACACTCAGACACTACAACACTACAACACTACAACACTACAACACTCAGACACTACAACACTACAACACTACAACACTACAACACTACAACACTACAACACTCAGACACTACAACACTACAACACTACAACACTCAGACACTACAACACTCAGACACTACAACGCTACAACACTACAACACCACAACACTACAACACTACAACACTACAACACTCAGACACTACAACACTCAGACACTACAACACTACAACAATACAACACTACAACACCACAACACTACAACACTACAACACTACAACACTACAACACTCAGACACTACCACACTACAACACTACAACACTACAACATCACAACACTACAACATCACAACACTACAACACTACAACACTACAACACTACAACACTACAACACTACAACACCACAACACTACAACACTACAACACTACAACACTACAACACTCAGACACTACAACACTACAACACTACAACACTCAGACACTACAACACTACAACACTACAACACTACAACACTACAACACTCAGACACTACAACACTACAACACTTCAACACTCAGACACTACAACACTACAACACTCAGACACTACAACACTACAACACTACAACACTACAACACTACAACACTCAGACACTACAACACTACAACACTACAACACTACAACACTCAGACACTACAACACTACAACACTACAACACTCAGACACTACAACACTACAACACTACAACACTCAGACACTACAACACTACAACACTACAACACTCAGACACTACAACACTACAACACTACAACACTACAACACTCAGACACTACAACACTACAACACTACAACACTCAGACACTACAACACTACAACACTACAACACTACAACACTACAACACTCAGACACTACAACACTACAACACTACAACACTACAACACTCAGACACTACAACACTACAACACTACAACACTCAGACACTACAACACTCAGACACTACAACACTACAACACTACAACACTACAACACTACAACACTACAACACTACAACACTCAGACACTACAACACTACAACACTACAACACTCAGACACTCAGACACTACAACACTACAACACTCAGACACTACAACACTACAACACTCAGACACTACAACACTACAACACTCAGACACTACAACACTACAACACTACAACACTCAGACACTAGAACACTACAACACTACAACACTCAGACACTACAACACTACAACACTCAGACACTACAACACTACAACACTCAGACACTACAACACTACAACACTCAGACACTACAACACTACAACACTACAACACTCAGACACTAGAACACTACAACACTACAACACTCAGACACTACAACACTACAACACTCAGACACTACAACACTACAACACTCAGACACTACAACACTACAACACTCAGACACTACAACACTACAACACTACAACACTACAACACTCAGACACTACAACACTACAACACTCAGACACTACAACACTACAACACTCAGACACTACAACACTACAACACTACAACACTACAACACTACAACACTCAGACACTACAACACTACAACACTCAGACACTACAACACTACAACACTACAACACTACAACACTACAACACTCAGACACTACAACACTACAACACTACAACACTCAGACACTACAACACTACAACACTACAACACTACAACACTACAACACTCCGAACCTAAAACACTCAGACACTACAACACTACAACACTCAGACACTACAACACTACAACACTCAGACACTACAACACTACAACACTCAGACACTACAACACTACAACACTACAACACTCAGACACTACAACACTACAACACTCAGACACTACAACACTACAACACTCAGACACATCAACACTCAGACACTACAACACTCAGACACTACAACACTACAAAACTCAGACACTACAACACTACAACACTACAACACTCAGACACTACAACACTACAACACTCAGACACTACAACACTACAACACTCAGACACTACAACACTACAACACTCAGACACTACAACACTACACCACTACAACACTATAACACTCAGACACTACAACACTACAACACTCAGACACTACAACACTACAACACTCAGACACTACAACACTACACCACTCAGACACTACAACACTACAACACTACAACACTACAACACTACAACACTACAACACTCAGACACTACAACACTCAGAACCTACAACACTCAGACACTACAACACTACAACACTCAGACACTACAACACTCAGACGCTACAACACTACAACACTCAGACGCTACAACACTACAACACTCAGACACTACAACACTCAGACACTACAACACTACAACACTCAGACACTACAACACTACAACACTCAGACACTACAACACTACAACACTCAGACACTACAACACTACAACACTACAACACTACAACACTCAGACACTACAACACTACAACACTCAGACACTACAACACTACACCACTACAACACTATAACACTCAGACACTACAACACTACAACACTCAGACACTACAACACTACAACACTCAGACACTACAACACTACAACACTCAGACACTACAACACTACAACACTACAACACTCAGACACTACAACACTACAACACTCAGACACTACAACACTACAACACTACAACACTACAACACTCAGACACTACAACACTACAACAATACAACACTCAGACACTACAACACTACAACACTCAGACACTACAACACTACAACACTACAACACTACAACACTACAACACTACAACACTCAGACACTACAACACTACAACACTCAGACACTACAACACTCAGACACTACAACGCTACCACACTACAACACTACAACACTACAACACTACAACACCACAACACTACAACACTACAACACTACAACACTCAGACACTACAACACTCAGACACTACAACACTACAACACTACAACACTACAACACCACAACACTACAACACTACAACACTACAACACTACAACACTCAGACACTACCACACTACAACACTACAACACTACAACATCACAACACTACAACATCACAACACTACAACACTACAACACTACAACACTACAACACTACAACACCACAACACTACAACACTACAACACTACAACACTCAGACACTACAACACTACAACACTACAACACTCAGACACTACAACACTACAACACTACAACACTACAACACTCAGACACTACAACACTACAACACTACAACACTCAGACACTACAACACTACAACACTCAGACACTACAACACTACAACACTACAACACTACAACACTCAGACACTACAACACTACAACACTACAACACTCAGACACTACAACACTACAACACTACAACACTCAGACACTACAACACTACAACACTACAACACTCAGACACTACAACACTACAACACTACAACACTCAGACACTACAACACTACAACACTACAACACTACAACACTCAGACACTACAACACTACAACACTCAGACACTACAACACTACAACACTACAACACTACAACACTACAACACTCAGACACTACAACACTACAACACTACAACACTACAACACTCAGACACTACAACACTACAACACTACAACACTCAGACACTACAACACTCAGACACTACAACACTACAACACTACAACACTCAGACACTACAACACTACAACACTACAACACTACAACACTCAGACACTACAACACTACAACACTACAACACTCAGACACTCAGACACTACAACACTACAACACTACAACACTCAGACACTACAACACTACAACACTCAGACACTACAACACTACAACACTCAGACACTACAACACTACAACACTACAACACTCAGACACTAGAACACTACAACACTACAACACTCAGACACTACAACACTACAACACTACAACACTCAGACACTACAACACTACAACACTCAGACACTACAACACTACAACACTCAGACACTACAACACTACAACACTACAACACTACAACACTCAGACACTACAACACTACAACACTACAACACTCAGACACTACAACACTACAACACTCAGACACTACAACACTACAACACTACAACACTACAACACTACAACACTACAACACTACAACACTCAGACACTACAACACTACAACACTCAGACACTACAACACTACAACACTACAACACTACAACACTACAACACTCAGACACTACAACACTACAACACTACAACACTCAGACACTACAACACTACAACACTACAACACTACAACACTACAACACTCCGAACCTAAAACACTCAGACACTACAACACTACAACACTCAGACACTACAACACTACAACACTCAGACACTACAACACTACAACACTCAGACACTACAACACTACAACACTACAACACTCAGACACTACAACACTAAAACACTCAGACACTACAACACTACAACACTCAGACACATCAACACTCAGACACTACAACACTCAGACACTACAACACTACAAAACTCAGACACTACAACACTACAACACTACAACACTCAGACACTACAACACTACAACACTCAGACACTACAACACTACAACACTCAGACACTACAACACTACAACACTCAGACACTACAACACTACACCACTACAACACTATAACACTCAGACACTACAACACTACAACACTCAGACACTACAACACTACAACACTCAGACACTACAACACTACACCACTCAGACACTACAACACTACAACACTACAACACTACAACACTACAACACTCAGACACTACAACACTCAGAACCTACAACACTCAGACACTACAACACTACAACACTCAGACACTACAACACTCAGACGCTACAACACTACAACACTCAGACGCTACAACACTACAACACTCAGACACTACAACACTCAGACACTACAACACTACAACACTCAGACACTACAACACTACAACACTCAGACACTACAACACTACAACACTCAGACACTACAACACTACAACACTACAACACTACAACACTCAGACACTACAACACTACAACACTCAGACACTACAACACTACACCACTACAACACTATAACACTCAGACACTACAACACTACACCACTCAGACACTACAACACTACAACACTACAACACTACAACACTACAACACTCAGACACTACAACACTCAGAACCTACAACACTCAGACACTACAACACTACAACACTCAGACACCACAACACTCAGACGCTACAACACTACAACACTCAGACGCTACAACACTACAACACTCAGACACTACAACACTCAGACACTACAACACTACAACACTCAGACACTACAACACTACAACACTCAGACACTACAACACTACAACACTCAGACACTACAACACTACAACACTACAACACTACAACACTCAGACACTACAACACTCAGAACATACAACACTCAGACACTACAACACTACAACACTACAACACTACAACACTCAGACGCTACAACACTACAACACTCAGACGCTACAACACTACAACACTCAGACACTACAACACTACAACACTCAGACACTACAACACTACAACACTAGTCACTACAACACTACAACACTCAGACACTACAACACTACAACACTACAACACTACAACACTCAGACACTACAACACTACAACACTACAACACTCAGACACTACAACACTACAACACTCAGACACTACAACACTACAACACTACAACACTACAACACTACAACACTACAACACTACAACACTACAACACTCAGACACTACAACACTACAACACTACAACACTACAACACTCAGACACTACAACACTACAACACTCAGACACTACAACACTACAACACTACAACACTACAACACTCAGACACTACAACACTACAACACTCAGACACTACAACACTACAACACTCAGACACATCAACACTCAGACACTACAACACTCAGACACTACAACACTACAAAACTCAGACACTACAACACTACAACACTACAACACTCAGACACTACAACACTACAACACTCAGACACTACAACACTACAACACTCAGACACTACAACACTACAACACTACAACACTACAACACTCAGACACTACAACACTACAACACTACAACACTCAGACACTACAACACTACAACACTCAGTCACTACAACACTACAACACTCAGACACTACAACACTCAGACACTACAACACTACAACACTACAACACTACAACACTCAGACACTACAACACTACAACACTACAACACTCAGACACTACAACACTACAACACTACAACACTACAACACTCAGTCACTACAACACTACAACACTCAGACACTACAACACTACAACACTACAACACTACAACACTCAGACACTACAACACTACAAAACTCAGACACTACAACACTACAACACTACAACACTCAGACACTACAACACTATAACACTCAGACACTACAACACTACAACACTCAGACACTCCAACACTACAACACTACAACACTACAACACTCAGACACTACAACACTACAACACTACAACACTCAGACACTACAACACTACAACACTACAACACTCAGTCACTACAACACTACAACACTCAGACACTACAACACTCAGACACTACAACACTACAACACTACAACACTACAACACTACAACACTCAGACACTACAACACTACAACACTACAACACTCAGACACTACAACACTACAACACTACAACACTACAACACTCAGTCACTACAACACTACAACACTCAGACACTACAACACTACAACACTACAACACTACAACACTACAACACTCAGACACTACAACACTACAACACTACAACACTACAACACTCAGACACTACAACACTCAGACACTACAACACTACAACACCCAGTCACTACAACACTACAACACTCAGTCACTACAACACTACAACACTCAGACACTACAACACTACAACACTACAACACTCATACACTACAACACTACAACACTACAACACTACAACACTACAACACTCAGACACTACAACACTCAGACGCTACAACACTACAACACTCAGACGCTACAACACTACAACACTCAGACACTACAACACTCAGACACTACAACACTACAACACTCAGACACTACAACACTACAACACTACAACACTCAGACACTACAACACTCAGATGCTACAACACTACAACACTCAGACGCTACAACACTACAACACTCAGACACTACAACACTACAACACTCAGACACTACAACACTCAGACGCTACAACACTACAACACTCGGACGCTACAACACTACAACACTCAGACACTACAACACTACAACACTCAGACACTACAACACTACAACACTCAGACACTACAACACTAAAACACTCAGACACTACAACACTCAGAACCTAAAACACTCAGACACTACAACACTCAGACACTACAACACTACAACACTAGTCACTACAACACTACAACACTCAGACACTACAACACTACAACACTACAACACTCAGACACTACAACACTACAACACTACAACACTCAGACACTACAACACTACAACACTCAGACACTACAACACTACAACACTACAACACTACAACACTACAACACTCAGACACTACAACACTACAACACTACAACACTACAACACTACAACACTACAACACTACAACACTACAACACTACAACACTCACACACTACAACACTACAACACTCAGACACTACAACACTACAACACTACAACACTCAGACACTACAACACTACAACACTCAGACACTACAACACTACAACACTCAGACACATCAACACTCAGACACTACAACACTCAGACACTACAACACTCAGACACTACAACACTACAAAACTCAGACACTACAACACTACAACACTACAACACTCAGACACTACAACACTACAACACTCAGACACTACAACACTACAACACTCAGACACTACAACACTACAACACTACAACACTACAACACTCAGACACTACAACACTACAACACTACAACACTCAGACACTACAACACTACAACACTCAGACACTACAACACTACAACACTCAGTCACTACAACACTACAACACTCAGACACTACAACACTCAGACACTACAACACTACAACACTACAACACTCAGACACTACAACACTACAACACTACAACACTCAGACACTACAACACTACAACACTACAACACTACAACACTCAGTCACTTCAACACTACAACACTCAGACACTACAACACTACAACACTACAACACTACAACACTCAGACACTACAACACTACAACACTACAACACTACAACACTCAGACACTACAACACTCAGACACTACAACACTACAACACTCAGTAACTACAACACTACAACACTCAGTCACTACAACACTACAACACTCAGACACTACAACACTCAGACACTACAACACTACAACACTCAGACACTACAACACTACAACACTACAACACTCAGACACTACAACACTACAACACTCAGACACTACAACACTACAACACTCAGTCACTACAACACTACAACACTCAGACACTACAACACTCAGACACTACAACACTACAACACTACAACACTACAACACTACAACACTCAGACACTACAACATTACAACACTACAACACTCAGACACTACAACACTACAACACTACAACACTACAACACTCAGTCACTACAACACTACAACACTCAGACACTACAACACTACAACACTACAACACTACAACACTCAGACACTACAACACTACAACACTACAACACTACAACACTCAGACACTACAACACTCAGACACTACAACACTACAACACTCAGTCACTACAACACTACAACACTCAGTCACTACAACACTACAACACTCAGACACTACAAAACTCAGACACTACAACACTACAACACTACAACACTACAACACTACAACACTCAGACACTACAACACTACAACACTCAGACACTACAACACTCAGACGCTACAACACTACAACACTCAGACGCTACAACACTACAACACTCAGACACTACAACACTTAGACACTACAACACTACAACACTAGTCACTACAACACTACAACACTCAGACACTACAACACTACAACACTACAACACTACAACACTCAGACACTACAACACTACAACACTACAACACTCAGACACTACAACACTACAACACTCAGACACTACAACACTACAACACTACAACACTACAACACTCAGACACTACAACACTACAACACTCAGACACTACAACACTACAACACTACAACACTACAACACTACAACACTCAGACACTACAACACTACAACACTCAGACACTACAACACTACAACACTACAACACTCAGACACTACAACACTACAACACTCAGACACTACAACACTACAACACTCAGACACATCAAAACTCAGACACTACAACACTCAGACACTACAACACTACAAAACTCAGACACTACAACACTACAACACTACAACACTCAGACACTACAACACTACAACACTCAGACACTACAACACTACAACACTCAGACACTACAACACTACAACACTACAACACTCAGACACTACAACACTACAACACTACAACACTCAGACACTACAACACTACAACACTCAGACACTACAACACTACAACACTCAGTCACTACAACACTACAACACTCAGACACTACAACACTCAGACACTACAACACTACAACACTACAACACTCAGACACTACAACACTACAACACTACAACACTCAGACACTACAACACTACAACACTACAACACTACAACACTCAGTCACTTCAACACTACAACACTCAGACACTACAACACTACAACACTACAACACTACAACACTCAGACACTACAACACTACAACACTACAACACTACAACACTCAGACACTACAACACTCAGACACTACAACACTACAACACTCAGTCACTACAACACTACAACACTCAGTCACTACAACACTACAACACTCAGACACTACAACACTACAACACTACAACACTACAACACTCATACACTACAACACTACAACACTACAACACTCAGACACTACAACACTCAGACGCTACAACACTACAACACTCAGACGCTACAACACTACAACACTCAGACACTACAACACTCAGACACTACAACACTACAACACTCAAACACTACAACACTCAGATGCTACAACACTACAACACTCAGACGCTACAACACTACAACACTCAGACACTACAACACTACAACACTCAGACACTACAACACTACAACACTCAGAGACTACAACACTCAGACACTACAACACTACAACACTCAGACACTACAACACTAAAACACTCAGACACTACAACACTCAGAACCTAAAACACTCAGACACTACAACACTCAGTCACTACAACACTACAACACTCAGACACTACAACACTACAACACTACAACACTACAACACTCAGACACTACAACACTACAACACTCAGACACTACAACACTACAACACTACAACACTACAACACTCAGACACTACAACACTACAACACTACAACACTACAACACTACAACACTACAACACTCAGACACTACAACACTACAACACTACAACACTCAGACACTACAACACTACAACACTACAACACTCAGTCACTACAACACTACAACACTCAGTCACTACAACACTACAACACTCAGACACTACAACACTACAACACTACAACACTCATACACTACAACACTACAACACTACAACACTACAACACTCAGACACTACAACACTCAGACGCTACAACACTACAACACTCAGACGCTACAACACTACAACACTCAGACACTACAACACTCAGACACTACAACACTACAACACTACAACACTCAGACACTACAACACTCAGATGCTACAACACTACAACACTCAGACGCTACAACACTACAACACTCAGACACTACAACACTACAACACTCAGACACTACAACACTACAACACTCAGACACTACAACACTCAGACACTACAACACTACAACACTCAGACACTACAACACTAAAACACTCAGACACTACAACACTCAGAACCTAAAACACTCAGACACTACAACACTCAGTCACTACAACACTACAACACTCAGACACTACAACACTACAACACTACAACACTACAACACTCAGACACTACAACACTACAACACTCAGACACTACAACACTACAACACTACAACACTACAACACTCAGACACTACAACACTACAACACTACAACACTACAACACTCAGACACTACAACACTACAACACTACAACACTCAGACACTACAACACTACAACACTACAACACTACAACACTCAGTCACTACAACACTACAACACTCAGACACTACAACACTACAACACTACAACACTACAACACTCAGACACTACAACACTACAAAACTCAGACACTACAACACTACAACACTACAACACTCAGACACTACAACACTATAACACTCAGACACTACAACACTACAACACTCAGACACTCCAACACTACAACACTACAACACTACAACACTCAGACACTACAACACTACAACACTACAACACTCAGACACTACAACACTACAACACTCAGACACTACAACACTACAACACTCAGTCACTACAACACTACAACACTCAGACACTACAACACTCAGACACTACAACACTACAACACTACAACACTACAACACTACAACACTCAGACACTACAACACTACAACACTACAACACTCAGACACTACAACACTACAACACTACAACACTACAACACTCAGTCACTACAACACTACAACACTCAGACACTACAACACTACAACACTACAACACTACAACACTACAACACTCAGACACTACAACACTACAACACTACAACACTACAACACTCAGACACTACAACACTCAGACACTACAACACTACAACACCCAGTCATTACAACACTACAACACTCAGTCACTACAACACTACAACACTCAGACACTACAACACTACAACACTACAACACTACAACACTACAACACTCATACACTACAACACTACAACACTACAACACTACAACACTCAGACACTACAACACTCAGACGCTACAACACTACAACACTCAGACGCTACAACACTACAACACTCAGACACTACAACACTCAGACACTACAACACTACAACACTCAGACACTACAACACTACAACACTACAACACTCAGACACTACAACACTCAGATGCTACAACACTACAACACTCAGACGCTACAACACTACAACACTCAGACACTACAACACTACAACACTCAGACACTACAACACTCAGACGCTACAACACTACAACACTCGGACGCTACAACACTACAACACTCAGACACTACAACACTACAACACTCAGACACTACAACACTACAACACTCAGACACTACAACACTAAAACACTCAGACACTACAACACTCAGAACCTAAAACACTCAGACACTACAACACTCAGACACTACAACACTACAACACTAGTCACTACAACACTACAACACTCAGACACTACAACACTACAACACTACAACACTACAACACTCAGACACTACAACACTACAACACTACAACACTCAGACACTACAACACTCAGACACTACAACACTACAACACTACAACACTACAACACTACAACACTCAGACACTACAACACTACAACACTACAACACTACAACACTACAACACTACAACACTACAACACTACAACACTACAACACTCAGACACTACAACACTACAACACTCAGACACTACAACACTACAACACTACAACACTCAGACACTACAACACTACAACACTACAACACTCAGACACTACAACACTCAGACACATCAACACTCAGACACTACAACACTCAGACACTACAACACTACAAAACTCAGACACTACAACACTACAACACTACAACACTCAGACACTACAACACTACAACACTCAGACACTACAACACTACAACACTCAGACACTACAACACTACAACACTACAACACTACAACACTCAGACACTACAACACTACAACACTACAACACTCAGACACTACAACACTACAACACTCAGACACTACAACACTACAACACTCAGTCACTACAACACTACAACACTCAGACACTACAACACTCAGACACTACAACACTACAACACTACAACACTCAGACACTACAACACTACAACACTACAACACTCAGACACTACAACACTACAACACTACAACACTACAACACTCAGTCACTTCAACACTACAACACTCAGACACTACAACACTACAACACTACAACACTACAACACTCAGACACTACAACACTACAACACTACAACACTACAACACTACAACACTCAGACACTACAACACTCAGACACTACAACACTACAACACTCAGTAACTACAACACTACAACACTCAGTCACTACAACACTACAACACTCAGACACTACAACACTCAGACACTACAACACTCAGACACTACAACACTACAACACTACAACACTCAGACACTACAACCCTACAACACTCAGACACTACAACACTACAACACTCAGTCACTACAACACTACAACACTCAGACACTACAACACTCAGACACTACAACACTACAACACTACAACACTACAACACTACAACACTCAGACACTACAACATTACAACACTACAACACTCAGACACTACAACACTACAACACTACAACACTACAACACTCAGTCACTACAACACTACAACACTCAGACACTACAACACTACAACACTACAACACTACAACACTCAGACACTACAACACTACAACACTACAACACTACAACACTCAGACACTACAACACTCAGACACTACAACACTACAACACTCAGTCACTACAACACTACAACACTCAGTCACTACAACACTACAACACTCAGACACTACAACACTCAGACACTACAACACTACAACACTACAACACTACAACACTACAACACTCAGACACTACAACACTACAACACTCAGACACTACAACACTCAGACGCTACAACACTACAACACTCAGACGCTACAACACTACAACACTCAGACACTACAACACTTAGACACTACAACACTACAACACTAGTCACTACAACACTACAACACTCAGACACTACAACACTACAACACTACAACACTACAACACTCAGACACTACAACACTACAACACTACAACACTCAGACACTACAACACTACAACACTCAGACACTACAACACTACAACACTACAACACTACAACACTCAGACACTACAACACTACAACACTCAGACACTACAACACTACAACACTACAACACTACAACACTACAACACTCAGACACTACAACACTACAACACTCAGACACTACAACACTACAACACTACAACACTCAGACACTACAACACTACAACACTCAGACACTACAACACTACAACACTCAGACACATCAAAACTCAGACACTACAACACTCAGACACTACAACACTACAAAACTCAGACACTACAACACTACAACACTACAACACTCAGACACTACAACACTACAACACTCAGACACTACAACACTACAACACTCAGACACTACAACACTACAACACTACAACACTCAGACACTACAACACTACAACACTACAACACTCAGACACTACAACACTACAACACTCAGACACTACAACACTACAACACTCAGTCACTACAACACTACAACACTCAGACACTACAACACTCAGACACTACAACACTACAACACTACAACACTACAACACTACAACACTCAGACACTACAACACTACAACACTCAGACACTACAACACTCAGACGCTACAACACTACAACACTCAGACGCTACAACACTACAACACTCAGACACTACAACACTTAGACACTACAACACTACAACACTAGTCACTACAACACTACAACACTCAGACACTACAACACTACAACACTACAACACTACAACACTCAGACACTACAACACTACAACACTACAACACTCAGACACTACAACACTACAACACTCAGACACTACAACACTACAACACTACAACACTACAACACTCAGACACTACAACACTACAACACTCAGACACTACAACACTACAACACTACAACACTACAACACTACAACACTCAGACACTACAACACTACAACACTCAGACACTACAACACTACAACACTACAACACTCAGACACTACAACACTACAACACTCAGACACTACAACACTACAACACTCAGACACATCAAAACTCAGACACTACAACACTCAGACACTACAACACTACAAAACTCAGACACTACAACACTACAACACTACAACACTCAGACACTACAACACTACAACACTCAGACACTACAACACTACAACACTCAGACACTACAACACTACAACACTACAACACTCAGACACTACAACACTACAACACTACAACACTCAGACACTACAACACTACAACACTCAGACACTACAACACTACAACACTCAGTCACTACAACACTACAACACTCAGACACTACAACACTCAGACACTACAACACTACAACACTACAACACTCAGACACTACAACACTACAACACTACAACACTCAGACACTACAACACTACAACACTACAACACTACAACACTCAGTCACTTCAACACTACAACACTCAGACACTACAACACTACAACACTACAACACTACAACACTCAGACACTACAACACTACAACACTACAACACTACAACACTCAGACACTACAACACTCAGACACTACAACACTACAACACTCAGTCACTACAACACTACAACACTCAGTCACTACAACACTACAACACTCAGACACTACAACACTACAACACTACAACACTACAACACTCATACACTACAACACTACAACACTACAACACTACAACACTCAGACACTACAACACTCAGACGCTACAACACTACAAAACTCAGACGCTACAACACTACAACACTCAGACACTACAACACTCAGACACTACAACACTACAACACTCAAACACTACAACACTCAGATGCTACAACACTACAACACTCAGACGCTACAACACTACAACACTCAGACACTACAACACTCAGACACTACAACACTACAACACTCAGACACTACAACACTACAACACTCAGACACTACAACACTAAAACACTCAGACACTACAACACTCAGAACCTAAAACACTCAGACACTACAACACTCAGTCACTACAACACTACAACACTCAGACACTACAACACTACAACACTACAACACTACAACACTCAGACACTACAACACTACAACACTCAGACACTACAACACTACAACACTACAACACTCAGACACTACAACACTACAACACTACAACACTACAACACTACAACACTACAACACTCAGACACTACAACACTACAACACTACAACACTCAGACACTACAACACTACAACACTACAACACTCAGTCACTACAACACTACAACACTCAGTCACTACAACACTACAACACTCAGACACTACAACACTACAACACTACAACACTCATACACTACAACACTACAACACTACAACACTACAACACTCAGACACTACAACACTCAGACGCTACAACACTACAACACTCAGACGCTACAACACTACAACACTCAGACACTACAACACTCAGACACTACAACACTACAACACTACAACACTCAGACACTACAACACTCAGATGCTACAACACTACAACACTCAGACGCTACAACACTACAACACTCAGACACTACAACACTACAACACTCAGACACTACAACACTACAACACTCAGACACTACAACACTCAGACACTACAACACTACAACACTCAGACACTACAACACTAAAACACTCAGACACTACAACACTCAGAACCTAAAACACTCAGACACTACAACACTCAGTCACTACAACACTACAACACTCAGACACTACAACACTACAACACTACAACACTACAACACTACAACACTCAGACACTACAACACTACAACACTCAGACACTACAACACTACAACACTACAACACTACAACACTCAGACACTACAACACTACAACACTACAACACTACAACACTACAACACTACAACACTCAGACACTACAACACTACAACACTACAACACTCAGACACTACAACACTACAACACTACAACACTCAGTCACTACAACACTCAGACACTACAACACTACAACACTACAACACTCAGACACTACAACACTACAACACTACAACACTACAACACTCAGTCACTACAACACTACAACACTCAGACACTACAACACTACAACACTACAACACTACAACACTCAGACACTACAACACTACAACACTACAACACTCAGACACTACAACACTCAGACACTACAACACTACAACACTCAGTCACTACAACACTACAACACTCAGACACTACAACACTACAACACTACAACACTCAGACACTACAACACTACAACACTACAACACTACAACACACAGACACTACAACACTACAACACTCAGACACTACAACACTACAACACTACAACACTACAACACTCAGACACTACAACACTACAACACTACAACACTACAACACTCAGACACTACAACACTACAACACTACAACACTACAACACTCAGACACTACAACACTACAACACTCAGACACTACAACACTACAACACTACAACACTCAGACACTACAACACTACAACACTACAACACTCAGACACTACAACACTCAGAACCTAAAACACTCAGACACTACAACACTCAGACACTACAACACTACAACACTCAGTCACTACAACACTACAACACTCAGACACTACAACACTACAACACTACACCACTCAGACACTCAGACACTACAACACTCAGACACTACAACACTCAGACACTACAACACTACAACACTACAGCACTACAACACTCAGACACTCAAACACTACAACACTACAACACCCAGACACTCAGCCACCCAGACACTACAACACTACAACACTACAACACTCAGACACTCAGACACTACAACACTACAACACTACAACACTCAGACACTCAGACACTACAACACTCAGACACTCAGATATACACTCACTCACTCAAAAATAAAAGTATAAAGGATTTCATATTCCTTATATCTACCAGACGGCACTATTTTATTGTTTTAAACATTAAACATTCTGAATAGGCACACTACAACACTACAACACTACAACACTACAACACTACAACACTACAACACTCAGACACTACAACACTACAACACTACAACACTAAAACACTACAACACTCAGACACTACAACACTACAACACTACAACACTACAACACTACAACACTCAGACACTACAACACTACAACACTACAACACTACAACACTCAGAAACTACAACGCTACAACACTACAACACTACAACACTACAACACTACAACACTCAGAAACTACAACACTACAACACTACAACACTACAACACTACACCACTCAGACACTACAACACTACAACACTACAACACTACAACACTACAACACTACAACACTACAACACTACAACACTCAGACACTACAACACTCAGACACTACAACACTACAACACTCAGACACTACAACACTACAACACTCAGACACTACAACACTACAACACTACAACACTACAACACTCAGACACTACAACACTACAACACTCAGACACTACAACACTACAACACTCCGAACCTAAAACACTACAACACTACAACACTACAACACTCAGACACTACAACACCACAACACTACAACACTCAGACACTACAACACTACAACACTACAACACTCAGACACTACAACACTACGACACTCAAACACTCAGACACTCAGACACTACAACACTACAACACAACAACACTATAACACTCAGACACCCAGACACTCAGAGACTCAGATATACACTCTGACACTCAGACACTACAACACTACAACACTACAACACTACAACACTCAGACACTACAACACTACAACACTCAGACACTACAACACTACAACACTACAACACTACAACACTCAGACACTACAACACTACAACACTACAACACTACAACACTACAACACTACAACACTACAACACTACAACACTCAGTCACTACAACACTACAACACTCAGACACTACAACACTACAACACTCAGACACTACAACACTACAACACTACAACACTACAACACTCAGTCACTACAACACTACAACACTCAGACACTACAACACTACAACACTACAACACTACAACACTCAGACACTACAACACTACAACACTACAACACTCAGACACTACAACACTCAGACACTACAACACTACAACACTCAGTCACTACAACACTACAACACTCAGACACTACAACACTACAACACTACAACACTCAGACACTACAACACTACAACACTACAACACTACAACACGCAGACACTACAACACTACAACACTCAGACACTACAACACTACAACACTACAACACTACAACACTCAGACACTACAACACTACAACACTACAACACTACAACACTCAGACACTACAACACTACAACACTACAACACTACAACACTCAGACACTACAACACTACAACACTCAGACACTACAACACTACAACACTACAACACTCAGACACTACAACACTCAGAACCTAAAACACTCAGACACTACAACACTCAGACACTACAACACTACAACACTCAGTCACTACAACACTACAACACTCAGACACTACAACACTACAACACTACACCACTCAGACACTCAGACACTACAACACTCAGACACTACAACACTCAGACACTACAACACTACAACACTACAGCACTACAACACTCAGACACTCAGACACTACAACACTACAACACTACAACACCCAGACACTCAGCCACCCAGACACTACAACACTACAACACTACAACACTCAGACACTCAGACACTACAACACTACAACACTACAACACTCAGACACTCAGACACTACAACACTCAGACACTCAGATATACACTCACTCACTCACTCAAAAATAAAAGTATAAAGGATTTCATATTCCTTATATCTACCAGACGGCACTATTTTATTGTTTTAAACATTAAACATTCTGAATAGGCACACTACAACACTACAACACTACAACACTCAGACACTACAACACTACAACACTACAACACTACAACACTACAACACTACAACACTACAACACTCAGACACTACAACACTACAACACTACAACACTACAACACTACAACACTCAGACACTACAACACTACAACACTACAACACTACAACACTCAGAAACTACAACGCTACAACACTACAACACTACAACACTACAACACTACAACACTCAGAAACTACAACACTACAACACTACAACACTACAACACTACACCACTCAGACACTACAACACTACAACACTACAACACTACAACACTACAACACTACAACACTACAACACTCAGACACTACAACACTCAGACACTACAACACTACAACACTCAGACACTACAACACTACAACACTCAGACACTACAACACTACAACACTACAACACTACAACACTCAGACACTACAACACTACAACACTCAGACACTACAACACTACAACACTCCGAACCTAAAACACTACAACACTACAACACTACAACACTCAGACACTACAACACCACAACACTACAACACTCAGACACTACAACACTACAACACTCAGACACTACAACACTACGACACTCAAACACTCAGACACTCAGACACTACAACACTACAACACAACAACACTATAACACTCAGACACCCAGACACTCAGAGACTCAGATATACACTCTGACACTCAGACACTACAACACTCAGACACTCAGACACCCATACACCCAGACACTCAGACACCCATACACCCAGACACTCAGATATACACTCTGACACTCAGACACTACAACACCCAGACACCCAGACTCCTAGACAACCAGACACTCAGACACTCAGACACTCAGACACTCAGACAGACACTCAGACACTCAGACAGACACTCAGACACACAGACAGAAACTCAGACACCCAGACACTCAGACAACCAGACACTCAGACACCCAGAAACTCAGACACCCAGACACTCAGACACCCAGACACTCAGACACCCAGACAGACGCTCAGACACCCAGACAGACACTCAGACACCCAGAAACTCAGACAGACACCCAGACACATAAACAGACACCCAGACACCCAGACACTCAGACACCCAGACACTCAGACACCCAGACAGACACTCAGACACCCAGACAGACACTCAGACACCCAGAAACTCAGATAGACACCCAGACACATAAACAGACACTCAGACACCCAGACACTCAGACACCCAGACACTCAGACACCCAGACACCCAGACAGACACTCAGACACCCAGACACTCAGACACCCAGGCACTTAGACACTCAGACCTCATTTATAAAAGATGCATTTGTCTTTAGTGAGTCCTCCAGATCAGAGGCAGTAGGGATGACCAGGGATGATCTCTGTTTAGTGAGTCCTCCAGATCAGAGGCAGTAGGGAGGACCAGGGATGTTCTCTGTTTAGTGAGTCCTGCAGATCAGAGGCAGTAGGGATGACCAGGGATGTTCTCTGTTTAGTGAGTCCTGCAGATCAGATGCAGTAGGGATGACCAGGGATGTTCTCTGTTTAGTGAGTCCTGCAGATCAGAGGCAGTAGGGATGACCACGGATGTTCTCTGTTTAGTGAGTCCTGCAGATCAGAGGCAGAAGGGATGACCAGGGATGTTCTCTGTTTAGTGAGTCCTGCAGATCAGAGGCAGTAGGGATGACCAGGGATGTTCTCTGTTTAGTGAGTCCTCCAGATCAGAGGCAGTAGGGATGACCAGGGATGTTCTCTGTTTAGTGAGTCCTCCACATCAGAGGCAGTAGAGATGACCAGGGATGTTCTCTGTTTAGTGGGTCCTCCAGATCAGAGGCAGTAGGGATGACCAGGGATGTTCTCTGTTTAGTGAGTCCTGCAGATCAGAGGCAGTACCCAATGTCAGCACACAGCAGTGACCAGTTCAGCTTTTTAAAGCAATCCCAGCACTGGAGGGTAGAATCTACTTTCCCATGGTGTGATGCTTGCTGCCAGAACCACTGTATAATGCTGTACAACGATACTATGACCTCATGCAACCCCTAGGAAAATCTGACATTGGTACATCCCATTTTTTTTAATGCCCATTGATTCTTGAAATATATAACTTATCAATTCCTCGTGATCTTAGTTGAACCTGGTAAGGTTAATCTCATATTGGTTTGATTCCTGAAGCCTTCTGCAGCTTTTATTTAAGATCCAAAGAAAGACGTTTTTATCTCAATAACTAATTATTTCTGTAATTTGTATTCAATTAAAAAGGTCAAAAAGAAACAAAAATAACTTCTTAGCGAAGAGCCATTTCTAAAGCAATAATTTAGCTAAGACTGTCTGGGAGGGGAAAACTGAAAACTAGCTGTTATTGGCAGAGAGGTTTGGAACTCTCTTTCTTATTGGTCTATTAACTCATTTACCGTCTGGTGATGTCACCAGGCAGGTCGAAACTCCATCGCAACACAACAGGGTGACATTTTTGGCGGTCTTTTCAAACAGCTCTTAAACTTAAAGGGTATAATTTTGTCTACACTGAGTATAGCAAACATTTTTGAACAGCTTCCTACAACTGAGTACTTTTACCCTCAGAACAGCCTCACAGCCTCATCCTCATTGTCAGGGGATGAACTCCACACGGTGTTGAAAGTGTTCCACAGGAATGCCCGTGTTTGATCCAATGCTTCCACAGTGGTGTCAAGTTGGCTGATGGATGTTCTTTGGGTGATAGACCATTCTTCATACATGCTGATACCAAACCTCGTTCAAATGCCCTTAAATCTTTTGTCTTGTCCATTCACCTTCTGAATGGCACACATACACAATCCATGCCTCAACTGTTTTAAAAGGCTTAAAAATCCCTCTTCAACTTGTCTCTTCCCCTTCATCTACGTGTCTCCTCCCCTTCATCTACATGTCTCCTCCCCTTCATCTAAATGTATCCGCCCTTCATCTACATGTCTCCTCCCCTTCATCTAAATGTCTCCTCCCCTTCATCTACATGTCTCCTCACCTTCATCTAAACTGATTGAAATGGATTTAACAAGTGACATCAATAAGGGATCATAGCTTTCACCTGGATTCCCCTGGTCAGTTTATGCCATGTTCCTAATGTTTTGTATACTCGGTGTATGTAAAACACAGGTAAAATCACGTTTTTGACTGCACTGTGCCTTTAAGTAAGCATTTATTGAATCCAGAGTATTAGTGGTAAGGGTCACAGCTTGCTGTACATGGGAAAACAGACAGTTCCACTGTCTGACCCTGTCCCTCTCTACATGGGGACTCATGGGAAAACAGTCCCACTGTCTGACCCTGTCCCTCTCCACATGGGGACTCATGGGAAAACAGTCCCACTGTCTGACCCTGTCCCTCTCCACATGGGGACTCATGGGAAAACAGTCCCACTGTCTGACCCTGTCCCTCTCTACATGGGGACTCATGGGAAAACAGTTCCACTGTCTGACCCTGTCCCTCTCCACATGGGGACTCATGGGAAAACAGTTCCACTGTCTGACCCTGTCCCTCTCCACATGGGGACTCATGGGAAAACAGTCCCACTGTCTGACCCTGTCCCTCTCCACATGGGGACTCATGGGAAAACAGTCCCACTGTCTGACCCTGTCCCTCTCCACATGGGGACTCATGGGAAAACAGTTCCACTGTCTGACCCTGTTCCTCTCCACATGGGGACTCATGGGAAACCCCACAGGGACACAGATGACAACAGACACGTACAGTATGTATAGTGGTATTATACATGTTGTATTGTAGATATGTAGTGTTGTAATAATGTTATATGATGTGCTGTTGTATTTCATTTTAGTTTTTGTCTTTTGGACCCCAGGAAGAGTAGCTGCTGCCTTGGCAGGAACTAATGGGGATCCATAATAAACCCCAGGAAGAGTAGCTGCTGCCTTGTCAGGAACTAATGTGGATCCATAAGAAACCCCAGGAAGAGTAGCTGCTGCCTTGGCAGGAACTAATGTGGATCCATAAGAAACCCCAGGAAGAGTAGCTGCTGCCTTGGCAGGAACTAATGGGGATCCATAATAAACCCCAGGAAGAGTAGCTGCTGCCTTGGCAGGAACTAATGTGGATCCATAAGAAACCCCAGGAAGAGTAGCTGCTGCCTTGGCAGGAACTAATGTGGATCCATAAGAAACCCCAGGAAGAGTAGCTGCTGCCTTGGCAGGAACTAATGTGGATCCATAATAAACCCCAGGAAGAGTAGCTGCTGCCTTGGCAGGAACTAATGGGGATCCATAATAAACCCCAGGAAGAGTAGCTGCTGCCTTGGCAGGAACTAATGGGGATCCATAATAAACCCCAGGAAGAGTAGCTGCTGCCTTGGCAGGATCTAATGGGGATCCATAATAAACCCCATGAAGAGTAGCTGCTGATCCTGTCTGGTAATCTCTGGTCTGATGCTGTTCATCTCACTCTTGGACAGAAATTCCGATCAGCATATTCACACATAAACACACACACACACGCACGCACACGCACACAAGAAATGTAAACACAGACTGCAGGTACAGTAATGAAATCTGATGGCTGATAAGCAGACACACATGCAGCTTGTTTAGTAATCTCAGTTGATGGGTGTCAAAGTCCGTCAGACCTGTCAATGTGTCCCGGGGTCGTTGAGACACAGATCACCCTACACTACAGGTATGGTCTGTCTGACACTGATGACATCACAGACACACAGTGACAGTGACCCCAGTTTAACAAAATTACACCATCAGAGCAATGTTCTATCACAGAAGATGTGACTTTAGACTGCTTTAGAGGTCAAGGTTCAACCCCAGAAGGTGTGACTTTAGACTGCATTAGAGGTCAAGGTTCAACCCCAGAAGGTGTGACTTTAGACTGCTTTAGAGGTCAAGGTTCATCCCCAGAAGGTGTGACTTTAGACTGCTTTAGAGGTCAAGGTTCATCCCCAGAAGGTGTGACTTTAGACTGCTTTAGAGGTCAAGGTTCATCCCCAGAAGGTGTGACTTTAGACTGCTTTAGAGGTCAAGGTTCATCCCCAGAAGGTGTGACTTTAGACTGCTTTAGAGGTCAAGGTTCATCCCCAGAAGGTGTGACTTTAGACTGCTTTAGAGGTCAAGGTTCATCCCCAGAAGGTGTGACTTTAGACTGCTTTAGAGGTCAAGGTTCATCCCCAGAAGGTGTGACTTTAGACTGCTTTAGAGGTCAAGGTTCATCCCCAGAAGGTGTGACTTTAGACTGCTTTAGAGGTCAAGGTTCATCCCCAGAAGGTGTGACTTTAGACTGCTTTAGAGGTCAAGATGGAAGGTTCATGTAAGATTTTGAGACACAATAAAAAACATAAAATATCACATTGGGCAATAAACAATGATTAAAATATATTTTATTAACTAGGCAGGTCAGTTAAGAACAAATTCTTACTTACAATAACAGCCTAGGAACAGTGGGGTTAACTGCCTGTTCAGGGGCAGAACGACAGATTTGTACCTTGTCAGCTCGGGGATTCAATCTTGCAACCTTTCGGTTACTAGTCCAAAGCTCTAACCACTAGACTACCTGCTCTAACCACTAGGCTACCTGCCTCTAACCACTAGGCTACCTGCCTCTAACCACTAGGCTACCTGCTCTAACAACTAGGCTACCTGCCTCTAACCACTAGAATACCTGCTCTAACCACTAGGCTACCGGCCTCTAACCACTAGGCTACCTGCTCTAACAACTAGGCTACCTGCTCTAACCACTAGGCTACCGGCCTCTAACCACTAGGCTACCTGCTCTAACCACTAGGCTACCGGCCTCTAACCACTAGGCTACCTGCTCTAACAACTAGGCTACCTGCTCTAACCACTAGACTAACTGCTCTAACCACTAGGCTACCTGCTCTAACCACTAGACTACCTGCTCTAACCACTAGGCTACCTGCCTCAAACCACTAAGCCTACCTGCCTCTAACCACTAGGCTACCTGCCTCTAACCACTAGTCTACCCTGCCTCTAACCACTAGGCTATGTGCTCTAACCACTAGGCTACCTGCCTCTAACCACTAGTCTACCCTGCCTCTAACCACTAGGCTACGTGCTCTAACCTCTAGGCTACCTGCCTCTAACCTCTAGGCTACCTGCCTCTAACCTCTAGGCTACCTGCCTCTAACCTCTAGGCTACCTGCCTCTAACCTCTAGGCTACCTGCCTCTAACCTCTAGGCTACCTGCCTCTAACCACTAGACGACCTGCCTCTAACCACTAGACGACCTGCCTCTAACCACTAGGCTACCTGCTCTAATCTCTAGGCTACCTGCTCTAACCACTCTGCTACCTGCCTCTAACCTCTAGGCTACCTGCCTCTAACCACTAGACTACCTGCTCTAACCACTAGGCTACCTGCCTCTAACCACTAGACTACCTGCCTCTAACCTCTAGGCTACCTGCCTCTAACCTCTAGGCTACCTGCCTCTAACCACTAGACTACCTGCCTCTAACCTCTAGGCTACCTGCATATAACCACTAGGCTACCCTGCCGCTCCCCAATATAACATGCTGTGTTTCTATCACCCAGACAACACTCATGTATAATCTGTTATCATAATGCCACATCTGTAATATCAGTCTGAATGGGAGGGGAAGGGGAAAGAGGTGTTTTGGGAGGTAGGAAAAGGGACTAAAATATCACACAATCCATCAAACACACAAGCTAACAAAACACACACACACACACACACACACACACACACACAGTGCTGGGAATGTACCCAATATTGCATGCTGGATTTAATTGTTGATGGTAATGTGAACCTGGTGATAGCAGTGACCCCACCCCACCCTGGCCTTCAGATGTTACCACACCATATCCTGGATTGGCCTCCTTCTGCTCTTTGGATCTCTGTCTCTTTAAATCCTTTAGAGTCTATGCACCCATTCTTCAATCTAAGTAACATCATACAAAATCCCCATTAAAAAATCAGTCAATTTATACTGACTGTGTCTCAATACACCACCTCCGCCTATTGTGTCGGCCTTTCCTACCTCCCAAAAAACACCTCTTCTCCCATTCAGATATTACAGACTTTCCTACCTCCCAAAAAACACCTCTTCTCCCATTCAGATATTACAGAGTTTCCTACCTCCCCAAAAAACTCTTCTCCCATTCAGACTGATATTACAGACTTTCCTACCTCCCAAAAACACCTCTTCTCCCATTCAGACTGATATTACAGACTTTCCTTCCTCCCAAAAAACCTCTTCTCCCATTCAGACTGATATTACAGACTTTCCTACCTCCCAAAATACCTGTTCTTGTCACGTTCTGACCTTTATTTCCGTTGTTTTGTATTTATTTAGTATGGTCAGGGCGTGAGTTGGGTGGGCAGTCTGTTTGTTTTTCTATGTTTTGGGGCATTTCTATGTTTCGGCCTAGTATGGTTCTCAATCAGAGGCAGGTGTCATTAGTTGTCTCTGATTGAGAATCATACTTAGGTAGCCTGAGTTTCACTGTTTGTTTGTGGGTGATTGTCTATGTTGATGGCTTGTTTCAGCACAGACCATATGATTAGTTTCACGGTTGTTATTTTGTTTACTGGTTTTGTATAGTGTTCAGTGTTCACTACTTTCTTTATTAAAGATTGACCATGGACACTTACCACGCCGCGTATTGGTCCTCAGATCCTTTTCGCCTCTCCTCTTCAGATGAAGAGGAGGACGACCGTGACAGTTCTCCCATTCAGACTGATATTAGACTTTCCTACCTCCCAAAATACCTCTTCTCCCATTCAGACTGATATTACAGACTCTCCTACCTCCCAAAATACCTCTTCTCCCATTCAGACTGATATTACAGACTTTCCTTCCTCCCAAAATACCTCTTCTCCCATTCAGACTGATATTACAGACTTTCCAGACTGACCCCTTCCTGCCTTGACCTGTCTATTTCCTGCCCCTGTTGGAATATTAAACTATTAATTATTCAATGTGGTCTGCATCTGGGTCTTACCTTCATACCCGATAAATACAGACTTTCCTACTTAATACCTTTTTCCCCATCTTCTCCCATTCAGACTGACAGACTCTCTTACCTCCCAAAACGCCTCTTCTCCCATTCAGATTGACTGACTCTCTTACCTCCCAAAACGCCTCTTCTCCCATTCAGATTGACAGACTCTCTTACCTCCCAAAACGCCTCTTCTCCCATTCAGATTGACTGACTCTCTTACCTCCCAAAACGCCTCTTCTCCCATTCAGACTGACAGACTCTCTTACCTCCCAAAAAACCTCTTCTCCCATTCAGACTGTTATGACAGACTTTCCTACCTCCCCAAAAAACTATTCTCCCATTCAGACTGATATTACAGACTTTCCTATCTCCCAAAAAAACTCTTCTCCCTTTCAGACTGTTATGACAGACTTTCCTACCTCCCAAAATACCTATTCTCCCATTCTCTCCCCTTCAAATTAAAAGTTAATTTGTGGAATTGCTTTCCTTCTTAAAGCGTTGGAGCCAATCAGTTGTGTTGTGACAAGGTAGGGATGGTATACAGAAGATAGCCCTGTTTGATAAAAGACCAAGTCCATATTATGGCAGGAACAGCTCAAAAGGGCAAAGAGAAATGACAGTCCATCATTATTTTAAGACATGAAGGTCAGTCAATCTGGAAAATCTGAGAGTGGTTACATTTCTCCTTGCCCATTGTCACACCCTGACCATAGTTTGCTTTGTATGTTTCTATGTTTTGTTTGGTCAGGGTGTGATCTGAGTGGGCATTCTATGTTTGGATGTCTAGTTTGTCTATTCCTATGTCTGGCCTGATATGGTTCTCAATCAGAGGCAGGTGTTAGTCATTGTCTCTGATTGGGAACCATATTTAGGTAGCCTGTTTGGTGTTGGGTTTTTGTGGGTGATTGTCTCCTGTGTCAGTGTTTGTACCACATGGGACTGGGTTTGGGGTTTTCCACATTTATTGTTTTTGTAGTTTGTTCATGTATAGTTTTCTTATTAAAAAAACCATGAGCTTCAACCATGCTGCGTATTGGTCCGCCTCTCCTTCCCAGGAAGAATCCCGTGACACCCATCCCTCTTTTTTTTTTTTTACCAAAACAGAGGCGGAGCGGCCGTTTTGTTCTGGTTTCACCTGTGGATTTGCCCTTTAATAAACTGCTTTATATTATCAAGATATCAAAGTGTCACCAACTAAAAGGTAAACAATAGGCCTGTAGCAAATACAGCATATTGCATTCATTTTTCACATATAAATAGCACTTTTCAGTAGTGCTCGAAAAGCCCAATCAGTTCTCCCGTGATAACAAAATCATAAACAACAGAGTAGGGCTGGCTAACAAGTCCTTAGTTTTGGGGTAACGCTCATGTAAAACAATTAGTCTAATCTATACTTCCATTTTTCCAAGTCCTGTTCTTGAAGATCAAGGGGTATAACATGTATAGGAATAACTGGACTTCTGATCGACTTTGGTTTTTAATGTAAAGATGTCATTTAATCGTCTTATTATCATTTGGGTCCCAAGGTTTTTATATGACCAATCATATCGAGTGATTCCGATGACGAATTTTGACGCGAGCCACCCGTGCCTTGTGTCGTTCTTCAACAAAGATGGCTGACAAAACATTACGGTGGATTCAGATGTAAGTCGTTATAACGTCATAACGAGTCAAGCAAAATGTTTACAATTGAGAGGAATATGTTAATGTAGAGACAGACGTTTGTGCATATTTTTTTTTGTCATAAAGTTAATTTTACGAAAATTGCTATTTAGCAAGTTTATCTGACTAGCTAACATTAGCCATCTAGCTAGTGTTAGGATAATTAATGTGTCGTTTGTGTTGTTTAATGTTTTAGTGACTCCTGAGAAAACCATCAAACCAGGCTGTCGTCTTGGGAAACAGTGGATGTGAAGAATCTAGCTAGCTAAAGCATTTACTGCAATTTGAATGTACAATTGTGTAAGCTTGCCATGCAATCCAGCTGAAGTAACTTAGCTAGCTAACTATCTTCTTGCTTACTGTGTAGCGGAGGATAAAAATAACTGTGTGCCCATGGATGTGTAGCTAGTTACAGTATGTAGCCGATCTGTGTGCCCATGGATGTGTAGCTAGTTACAGTATGTAGCCAATCTGTGTGCCCATGGATGTGTAGCTAGCTACAGTATGTAGCCGATCTGTGTGCCCATGGATGTGTAGCTAGTTACAGTATGTAGCCGATCTGTGTGCCCATGGGTGTGTAGCTAGTTACAGTATGTAGCCGATCTGTGTGCCCATGGATGTGTAGCTAGTTACAGTATGTAGCCGATCTGTGTGCCCATGGTTGTGTAGCTAGCTACAGTATGTAGCCGATCTGTGTGCCCATGGATGTGTAGCTAGCTACAGTATGTAGCCGATCTGTGTGCCCATGGATGTGTAGCTAGTTACAGTATGTAGCCAATCTGTGTGCCCATGGATGTGTAGCTAGCTACAGTATGTAGCCGATCTGTGTGCCCATGGATGTGTAGCTAGTTACAGTATGTAGCCGATCTGTGTGCCCATGGATGTGTAGCTAGCTACAGTATGTAGCCGATCTGTGTGCCCATGGATGTGTAGCTAGTTACAGTATGTAGCCGATCTGTGTGCCCATGGGTGTGTAGCTAGTTACAGTATGTAGCCGATCTGTGTGCCCATGGGTGTGTAGCTAGTTACAGTATGTAGCCGATCTGTGTGCCCATGGGTGTGTAGCTAGTTACAGTATGTAGCCGATCTGTGTGCCCATGGGTGTGTAGCTAGTTACAGTATGTAGCCGATCTGTGTGCCCATGGATGTGTAGCTAGTTACAGTATGTAGCCGATCTGTGTGCCCATGGGTGTGTAGCTAGTTACAGTATGTAGCCGATCTGTGTGCCCATGGGTGTGTAGCTAGTTACAGTATGTAGCCGATCTGTGTGCCCATGGATGTGTAGCTAGTTACAGTATGTAGCCGATCTCTGTGCCCATGGATGTGTAGCTAGCTACAGTATGTAGCCGATCTGTGTGCCCATGGATTTGTAGCTAGTTACAGTATGTAGCCGATCTGTGTGCCCATGGGTGTGTAGCTAGTTACAGTATGTAGCCGATCTGTGTGCCCATGGATGTGTAGCTAGTTACAGTCTGTAGCCGATCTGTGTGCCTATGGATGTGTAGCTAGTTACAGTATGTAGCCGACCTATGTATGGACCCTATAAAACGTTAGGTTCTGAACTAATATCTATGAACCACAGGAATCATAGTTGTTGTATCAACTTCAAGTCTGAATGGCATTAATGAAGCCTATGGATAGAGTAGAATATAACAACTTTATTGTGCCAAGGATGCAAGTCCTATATACACATGTACTGTAGTTATTACCATGTGTGAGATCCCCCACATTGTAGCCTATGCTTTGAATATATTCACTGATCATGTACTCTTCCTTGGCAAATAAAGGTGCGGTTCAGGTACGGATCTCTGAGACATTATTTTTCAGTCATTATCCAACACCAGGTGTATCAAACTCCATTCTTTGAGTGATGCTGTGTCTGCATGTATGTATTACCAGATATACACTTCAACAGTGTTTACTGCTCCTGGGACATCAATGATTACACATTGTGACTATTGCAATAGATTAGAAACATGATTGATTTGAAATTCATGTATACAGAAAGAAAATTAACAATACAGACAGTGTGTAATAGAAGCCTAGATAACCAACCCATAGAGTCAAAATGGGGCGGCAGGGTAGCCTAGTGGTTAGAGCATTGGACTAGTAAACGGAAGGTTGTGAGTTCAAACCCCCGAGCTGGACAAGGTACAAATCTGTCGTTCTGCCCCTGAACAGGCAGTTAACCCACTGTTCCCAGGCCGTCATTGAAAATAAGAATTTGTTCTTAACTGACTTGCCTAGTTAAAATAAAATAAAAAAATAAAAAAAAATGTAACATCCATGTATGACCAGCTGCGTAAACTTTAACATGGATTTATCCTGCAATAGATGTCGTTCATTTTGGTAACATACATTTTTGTTGTTGTTGTTGTCTTCTTCTAATGCCTTTTAAGGGGAAAGTAATCTAAAAGTAACTGAATGTCAATCAGATTACATTACTGAGTTTTGGGGTAATCCAAAAGTTACTTGCGTTTACAATTTTGGACAGGTAACTAACTAGTAACTGTAACAGATTACATTTAGAAAGTAACTTACCACAAACCCTTCACACACACACAACACACACGCAGACCGACACAACACAAACACACATACATTATACACCACACAAACACACACACTTTTACACTCATCATTTGCTGATGCTACTCTGTCCTTAATTTTACTCTTATTATTATCTATCCTGATGTCTAGTGACTTTACCCTGCCTTCATGTACATATCTACCTCTAATACCTTATCTATCCTGATGTCTAGTCACTTTAGCCTGCCTTCATGTCCATATCTACCTCAAATACCTTATTATCTATCCTGATGTCTAGTCACTTTACCCTGCCTTCATGTCCATATTGGCATGGAGAAGTTCTGATATGCCACAACGTGAGAAAGGAAATTAAAGAGTTATGAGCCATAGGAACATCTCTCTGGCCATAGGCATCTCTCCCTTTCTGACCATAGGAACATCTCTCCCTCTCTGGCCATAGGAACATCTCTCCCTCTCTGGCCATAGGAACATCTCTCCCTCTCTGGCCATAGACACATCTCTCCCTCTCTGGCCATAGACACATCTCTCCCTCTCTGGCCATAGGAACATCTCTCCCTCTCTGGCCATAGGAACATCTCTCCCTATCTGGCCATAGGAACATCTCTTCCTCTCTGGTCATAGGAACATCTCTCCCTCTCTGGCCATAGGAACATCTCTCCCACATCTCTCCCTCTCTGGCCATAGACACATCTCTCCCTCTCTGGCCATAGGAACATCTCTCCCACATCTCTCCCTCTCTGGTCATAGGAACATCTCTCCCTCTCTGGCCATAGGAACATCTCTCCCACATCTCTCCCTCTCTGGTCATAGGAACATCTCTCCCTCTCTGGCCATAGGAACATCTCTCCCTCTCTGACCATAGGAACATCTCTCCCTCTCTGGCCATAGGAACATCTCTCCCACATCTCTCCAAAAGCATGTTGGACTTTAACTATGCTTCATGACCATGCAGAATGATGTAGTACTTTGCTGACATCTATTGGTGAGGTTATGGTATTGCAGGAAGGGCATGGAGGATGTCAGTGTAAATGCAGTGTTTACTAATGTCCTCTAGATGGCGATACAAAACCACTGTTAAAATGTTTTTTTATTTTTGTATTACTTAAATTATTTCAATATTGCTGATGATTGTTGGATACATGAGGATACATTACACACACACACAGACACACACACACAGGACAGATCTTGGGTGGAAGTCACTTGGAATATGCGTACACACAGACACACCAAGGCATCAACAATCCTGTCAGGACAGAGTTTGGGTGAACTCCATCTTCGACCAGTTGTTTAGATGACAACACAGTCTCCCCAGTTAAGACATAACCTCCTGAGAACCATATGTTTGAGAGCGCGGTGAAGAGCTTGGTGAGAGCGTGGTGAGAGCTTGGTGAGAGCGTGGTGAGAGCGTGGTGAAGAGCGTGGTGAAGAGCGTGGTGAGAGCGTGGTGAAGAGCGTGGAGAGAGCTTAGTGAGAGCTTGGTGAGAGCGTGGTGAAGAGCGTGGTGAAGAGCTTAGTGAGAGCTTGGTGAGAGCGTGGTGAGAGCGTGGTGAGAGCTTGGTGAGAGCGTGTTGAGAGCGTGGTTGCCCAACGGTTATTTTGCATACAACCTTCCGACAACTTTCTAGGAATGCGCCGGATAGTTGCTTGGCTTTGGAACGTTCTCAGCACATTAAAGGAACTTGATAAAATAAAAATAAATGTTATTTTCTTGGTATTTCATTACTTAAAACAGAAAGTTTCGTAAAAGTTCAAACATGGTAGATTTCATTTACATTTTGGTAATGTTGTAGGAACGTTCTCCAACTGGTTTGATGTTGAATGTTTCTCAAATAGTTCAGAGAACGTTAAGAAACAACGTTCTTCTGTGGGAATTTCAGCACTTTAGCATACCATTTGCTACAGGTTTCCTCATGGTTTTATTTAAAGTCATGTCCTCTATTGTTCCTGAGAACCTTAAGGAAACTTTCCATAAAAAAAACCCCCAAAAGAACACTTTAGTAACGTTCAGAGAATGTTCTAAGAATGTTATTTAAAAACAAACATGCCGTTCTCAGCATCAACAAAACTCTTTATCCTCTATATTGTTAAGTGTGTTCAGGTGTGTTGCCCACGCCCACTAATTGGCCACGCCCACTAATTGGCCACACCTGATCTAAATGAGTGCTTGTTTCCTTTGAAATTAGGTCTGTTTGAATAGACTAACATGAAATGCTTTGTGAGTGTAAAAAACATTGACACGCTAGCTCCATCCTGGTGGCGTAGTGGACTATATCCATGGATAGAGAACAGAAGATTATAGGTCTGAATCTCACTGATGTGTTTGTTTGATTAATGTCTAAGGAAATTCATTTCCATGTGTCCTATCTGTGCTTGCAGTTCAACAAATTTAACCCAAAATAGTCAGCAGTGTTATTAAAAGTCTCACTGAAACATTCGGTGAACGTTTTAAGGAAGTCATTACAAAACTCAAAATAACCTGGAACGTCTGTTCTAAGAGCGTTAATAAAACCTCCCTGGAACCATATTAAAACGTTCTCAGAACCTCCCTGGAACCAGAGTAAAACATTCTCAGAACCTCCCTGGAACCATATTAAAACGTTCTCAGAACCTCACTGGAACCAGAGTAAAACGTTCTCAGAACCTCCCTGGAACCAGAGTAAAACGTTCTCAGAACCTCCCTGGAACCAAAGTAAAACATTCTCAGAACCTCCCTGGAACCATAGTAAAACATTCTCAGAACCTCCCTGGAACCATAGTAAAACATTCTCAGAACCTCCCTGGAACCAAAGTAAAACATTCTCAGAACCTCCCTGGAACCATAGTAAAACATTCTCAGAACCTCCCTGGAACCAGAATAAAACATTCTCAGAACCTCCCTGGAACCAGAGTAAAACATTCTCAGAACCTCCCTGGAACCATATTAAAACGTTCTCAGAACCTCCCTGGAACCATAGTAAAACATTCTCAGAACCTCCCTGGAACAATATTAAAACGTTCTCAGAACCTCCCTGGAACCATAGTAAAACATTCTCAGAACCTCCCTGGAACCAGAGTAAAACGTTCTCAGAACCTCCCTGGAACCAGAGTAAAACATTCTCAGAACCTCCCTCCTGGAACCAGAGTAAAACGTTTCTCAGAACCTCCCTGGAACCATAGTAAAACATTCTCAGAACCTCCCTCCTGGAACCAGAGTAAAACATTCTCAGAACCTCCCTGGAACCATAGTAAAACATTCTCAGAACCTCCCTGGAACCAGAGTAAAACATTCTCAGAACCTCCCAGGAACCAGAGTAAAACATTCTCAGAACCTCCCTGGAACCAGAGTAAAACATTCTCAGAAACTCCCTGGAACCAGAGTAAAACATTCTCAGAACCTCCCTGGAACCAGAGTAAAACATTCTCAGAAACTCCCTGGAACCATATTAAAACGTTCTCAGAACCTCCCTGGAACCATATTAAAACGTTCTCAGAACCTCCCTGGAACCATATTAAAACGTTCTCAGAACCTCCCTGGAACCAGAGTAAAACGTTCTCAGAACCTCCCTGGAACCAGAGTAAAACATTCTCAGAACCTCCCTGGAACCATAGTAAAACGTTCTCAGAACCTCCCTGGAACCATATTAAAACGTTCTCAGAACCTCCCTGGAACCAGGGTAAAACGTTCTCAGAACCTCCCTGGAACCAGAGTAAAACATTCTCAGAACCTCACTGGAACCAGAGTAAAAATTTCTCAGAACCTCCCTGGAACCAGAGTAAAACATTCTCAGAACCTCCCTGGAACCATATTAAAACATTCTCAGAACCTCCCTGGAACCATAGTAAAACATTCTCAGAACCTCCCTGGAACCATAGTAAAACATTTTCAGAATCTCCCTGGAACCAGAGTAAAACATTCTCAGAAACTCCCTGGAACCAGAGTAAAACATTCTCAGAACCTCCCAGGAACCAGAGTAAAACATTCTCAGAACCTCCCTGGAACCAGAGTAAAACATTCTCAGAACCTCCCTGGAACCAGAGTAAAACATTCTCTGAACCTCCCTGGAACCATATTAAAACGTTCTCAGAACCTCCCTGGAACCATATTAAAACGTTCTCAGAACCTCCCTGGAACCATAGTAAAACATTCTCAGAACCTCCCTGGAACCAGAGTAAAACGTTCTCAGAACCTCCCTGGAACCAGAGTAAAACATTCTCAGAACCTCCCTCCTGGAACCAGAGTAAAACATTCTCAGAACCTCCCTGGAACCATAGTAAAACATTCTCAGAACCTCCCTGGAACCATAGTAAAACATTCTCAGAACCTCCCTCCTGGAACCAGAGTAAAACATTCTCAGAACCTCCCTGGAACCATAGTAAAACATTCTCAGAACCTCCCTGGAACCATAGTAAAACATTCTCAGAACCTCCCTGGAACCATAGTAAAACATTCTCAGAACCTCCCTGGAACCAGAGTAAAACATTCTCAGAACCTCCCTGGAACCAGAGTAAAACATTCTCAGAACCTCCCTGGAACCAGAGTAAAACATTCTCAGAAACTCCCTGGAACCAGAGTAAAACATTCTCAGAAACTCCCTGGAACCAGAGTAAAAAATTCTCAGAACCTCCCTGGAACCAGAGTAAAACATTCTCAGAACCTCCCTGGAACCAGAGTAAAACATTCTCAGAACATCCCTGGAACCAGAGTAAAACATTCTCAGAACCTCCCAGGAACCAGAGTAAAAACATTCTCAACCTCCCTGGAACCAGGGTAAAACGTTCTCAGAACCTCCCTGGAACCAGAGTAAAACATTCTCAGAACCTCACTGGAACCAGAGTAAAAATTTCTCAGAACCTCCCTGGAACCAGAGTAAAACATTCTCAGAACCTCCCTGGAACCATATTAAAACATTCTCAGAACCTCCCTGGAACCATAGTAAAACATTCTCAGAACCTCCCTGGAACCATAGTAAAACATTCTCAGAACCTCCCTGGAACCAGAGTAAAACATTCTCAGAAACTCCCTGGAACCAGAGTAAAACATTCTCAGAACCTCCCAGGAACCAGAGTAAAACATTCTCAGAACCTCCCTGGAACCAGAGTAAAACATTCTCAGAACCTCCCTGGAACCAGAGTAAAACATTCCCTGAACCTCCCTGGAACCATATTAAAACGTTCTCAGAACCTCCCTGGAACCATATTAAAACGTTCTCAGAACCTCCCTGGAACCATAGTAAAACATTCTCAGAACCTCCCTGGAACCAGAGTAAAACGTTCTCAGAACCTCCCTGGAACCAGAGTAAAACATTCTCAGAACCTCCCTCCTGGAACCAGAGTAAAACATTCTCATAACCTCCCTGGAACCATAGTAAAACATTCTCAGAACCTCCCTGGAACCATAGTAAAACATTCTCAGAACCTCCCTCCTGGAACCAGTGTAAAACATTCTCAGAACCTCCCTTGAACCATAGTAAAACATTCTCAGAACCTCCCTGGAACCATAGTAAAACATTCTCAGAACCTCCCTGGAACCATAGTAAAACATTCTCAGAACCTCCCTGGAACCAGAGTAAAACATTCTCAGAACCTCCCTGGAACCAGAGTAAAACATTCTCAGAACCTCCCTGGAACCAGAGTAAAACATTCTCAGAAACTCCCTGGAACCAGAGTAAAACATTCTCAGAAACTCCCTGGAACCAGAGTAAAACATTCTCAGAACCTCCCTGGAACCAGAGTAAAACATTCTCAGAACCTCCCTGGAACCAGAGTAAAACATTCTAAGAACATCCCTGGAACCAGAGTAAAACATTCTCAGAACCTCCCAGGAACCAGAGTAAAAACATTCTCAACCTCCCTGGAACCATAGTAAAACGTTCTCAGAACCTCCCTGGAACCAGAGTAAAACATTTTCAGAACCTCCCTGGAACCAGAGTAAAACATTCTCAGAACATCCCTGGAACCTAAAAATAAACTTTCTCACAAAAGGCAAAATGTTCACTTCTGTTCTCAGAACGTATAAAAAATGTTCCATTTTACCAGTCAAGAAACATATGTCTTTGTTCCAACAAGCAATGTGAAACCGAAAACAGACATTTACGTTCCCACAACTTCCAAGGAACCAAATGTGCTAGCTGGGTTCACTATGGAAACAACATAATGCAACTCAAACAAATGTTTGGAGTCAAAAAGAGACTCATTACCCTGAGTGGAAGAGAGTTAAAACTTCTTCAGGATTGGTGGGTCCCCTGCGGGACTGTTGAGCTAACGTAGGCTAAGAAACAAGAACATATCCCAGGACATAGACATATCTGATATTGGCAGAAAGCTTAAATGTTGTCTAACTGCACTTTCCAATTTACAGTAGTTATTACAGTGAAATAATATCATGCTATTGTTTGAGGAGAGTGCACAGTAATGAACTTGAAAAATTATTGATTAACAAATGATGCACATTTGGGCAATGTTGATACAAAAGTTTGAACAGAAATGCAATGGTTCATTGGATCAGTCTGATGCTTGCACATACACTGCTGCCATCTAGTGGCCCAAATCTAAATTGTACCTGGGCTGGAATAATACATTATGGCCTTTTTCTTGCATTTCAAAGATGATGGTACAAAAAAAATAAAAAATAATGTTTTTTTTTTTTCTTTGTATTATCTTATGTAATGTGTTATATTCTCCTACATTCATTTCACAAGTGTTTCCTTTCAAAAGGTACCAAGAAAATACACATCCTTGCTTCAGGGAGTTAGATTTTGGGATGTCATTTTAGGAGAAAATTGAAAAAAAGTGGACGATCCTTTTAAGCTAAAAATCACTTCATATTTCATGGGTTGCTAGGCAGATAAAAAGCAACATAAATAAATGGGACAATGCCTGCAGACTCCCACAGACAGGCTACCTTCCGATCTACATTCATTTTCATCTTCTGTGGCCACAGTTTTGCAATAATTCTACGGTGCTGGTCAGATTTGGTTGCCATGGTTACACCATCAGACTGACAGAGAGCCAGTTGCTACATTTCTATGAAGGCCTTCCGTGCAGAATTATCTGATACGGTAACCATGGAGGAAGAGTCCTAGAGACAGATGAGAAAATTAGAGAAGAGATGGATACAGTAACACTGGAGTCTGTATGTAGCCTCGCTACTTTTATAGCCTCGTTACTGTATATACAGTGGGGCAAAAAAGTATTTAGTCAGCCACCAATTGTGCAAGTTCTCCCACTTAAAAAGATGAGAGAGGCCTGTAATTTTCATCATAGGTACACTTCAACTATGACAGACAAAATGAGAAAAAAAATCCAGAAAATTACATTGTAGGATTTTTAATGAATTTATTTGCAAATTATGCTGGAAAATAAGTATTTGGTCACCTACAGACAAGCAAGATTTCTGGCTCTCACAGACTTGTAACTTCTTCTTTAAGAGGCTCCTCTGTCCTCCACTCGTTACCTGTATTAATGACACCTGTTTTAACTTGTTATCAGTATAAAACATACCTGTCCACAACCTCAAACAGTCACACCCCAAACTCCACTATGGCCAAGACCAAAGAGCTGTCAAAGGACACCAGAAACAAAATTGTAGACCTGCACCAGGCTGGGAAGACTGAATCTGCAATAGGTAAGCAGCTTGGTTTGAAGAAATCAACTGTGGGAGCAATTATTAGGAAATGGAAGACATACAAGACCACTGATAATCTCCCTCGATCTGGGGCTCCACGCAAGATGTCACCCCGTGGGATCAAAATGATCACAAGAACGGTGAGCAAAAATCTCAGAACCACACGGGGGGGACCTAGTGAATGACCTGCAGAGAGCTGGGACCAAAGTAACAAAGCCTACCATCAGTAACACACCACGCCGCCAGGGACTCAAATCATGCAGTGCCAGACGTGTCCCCCTGCTTAAGCCAGTACATGTCCAGGCCCTTCTGAAGTTTGCTAGAGAGCATTTGGATGATCCAGAAGAAGATTGGGAGAATGTCATATGGTCAGATGAAACCAAAATATAACTTTTTGGTAAAAACTCAACTCGGCGTGTTTGGAGGACAAAGAATGCTGAGTTGCATCCAAAGAACACCATACCTACTGTGAAGCATGGGGTGGAAACATCATGCTTTGGGGCTGTTTTTCTGCAAAGGGACCAGGACGACTGATCCGTGTAAAGGAAAGAATGAATGGGGCCATGTATCGTGAGACTTTGAGTGAAAACCTCCTTCCATCAACAAGGGCATTGAAGATGAAACGTGGCCTGGTCTTTCAGCATGACAATGATCCCAAACACACCACCAGGGCAATGAAGGTTTGGCTTCGTAAGAAGCATTTCAAGGTCCTGGAGTGGCCAAGCCAGTCTCCAGATATCAACCCCATAGAAAATCTTTGGAGGGAGTTGGAAGTTCGTATTGCCCAGCAACAGCCCCAAAACATCACTGCTCTAGAGGAGATCTGCATGGAGGAATGGGCCAAAATACCAGCAACAGCGTGTGAAAACCTTGTGAAGACTTACAGAAAACGTTTGACCTCTGTCATTGCCAACAAAGGGTATATAACAAAGTATTGAGATAAACGTTTATTATTGACCAAATACTCATTTTCCAGCATAATTTGCAAATAAATTCATTAAAAATCCTACAATGTTATTTTTTTTGTCTGTCATAGTTGAAGTGTACCTATGATGAAAATTACAGGCCTCTCTCATCTTTTTAAGTGGGAGAACTTGCACAATTGGTGGCTGACTAAATACTTTTTTGCCCCACTGTAGCCTGTCTTTTCACTGTTGTTTTAATTTCTTTACTTACCTATTGTTCACCTAATACATTTTCTGCACTATTGGTTAGAGTCTGTAAGTAAGCATTTCACTGTAAGGTCTACTACACCTGTTGTATTCGGCACACGTGACAAATAAACTTTGATTTGATTTGACTGTAGGTAGAGACTGGGGAGAGAAACAGGAAGAAGATGGATACAGAGTTAATGTAGGTAGAGATGGGGAGAGATACAGGAAGAGATGGATACAGAGATAATGTAGGTAGAGATGGGGAGAGATACAGGAAGAAGATGGATACAGAGATAATGTAGGGAGAGATACAGGAAGAAGATGGATACAGAGATAATGTAGGGAGAGATACAGGAAGAAGATGGATACAGAGATAATGTAGGTAGAGATGGGGAGAGATACAGGAAGAGATGGATACAGAGATAATGTAGGTAGAGATGGAGAGATACAGGAAGAAGATGGATACAGAGATAATGTAGGTAGAGATGGAGAGATACAGGAAGAAGATGGATACAGAGATAATGTAGGTAGAGATGGGGAGAGATACAGGACGAAGATGGATACAGAGATAATGTAGGTAGAGATGGGGAGAGCTACAGGACGAAGATGGATACAGAGATAATGTAGGTAGAGATGGGGAGAGATACAGGAAGATGTATACAGAGATAATGTAGGTAGAGATGGGGAGAGATACAGGAAGAAGATGGATACAGAGATAATGTAGGTAGAGATGGGGAGAGATACAGGAAGAAGATGGCTACAGAGATAATGTAGGTAGAGATGGGGAGAGATACAGGAAGAAGATGGATACAGAGATAATGTAGGTAGAGATGGGGAGAGATACAGGAAGAAGATGGATACAGAGATAATGTAGGTAGAGATGGGGAGAGATACAGGAAGAAGATGGATACAGAGATAATGTAGGTAGAGATGGGGAGAGATACAGGAAGAAGATGGATACAGAGATAATGTAGGTAGAGATGGGGAGAGATACAGGAAGAAGATGGCTACAGAGATAATGTAGGTAGAGATGGGGAGAGATACAGGACGAAGATGGATACAGAGATAATGTAGGTAGAGATGGGGAGAGATACAGGAAGAAGATTTATACAGAGATAATGTAGGTAGAGATAACTGTAACTAGCTGGAATCACAGCTGTTTCTGACTGATACATGTGGCCAGCTGTCAGATCTGGTCTGGTTCCTAAAGGTGGCTAGCGGCTGCTGTCAGTCCCATCAGTCTGTGTGCCATCAACACACCACCCTGTAGCGGCGTGTCTGTCCACCACTGGACAGATGTCTTCTGCAGAGGTGGGCCATTTCTGAGAGCAGCGCAGCTATAATCCAGAAATGCCCCCCCCCCCCCAGGTACAGATTTTAGGATCAGCTTCCCCTCTCCCAAAAAACGAACATTACGCGGGGAAAATATAAAACTGACCCCTTAGATCAGCGTCTTCACCCTACACCGTCAGAGACCCTGAAGAGGGAATAAAATACAGACTACTTCAGTATACAACCCCCCCACCCCCCCCCCCACCCTTTCAATGTTCTGGTCAGCTTGGAGAGGGGAGTGTGGGGGAAGGAGGGGTGATGGACAATCGCCTACCTGTCTAAATGACTGATTTACTAATCTGGGAGGAGAGGGCAAAGTGGGGGTGAGAGGACAGATTGGCAGAAGGGGAGGGAGATGTGGGGGTGGAAGAGGAGATCAATCATGTTGATTGACCTCCAGGATGAGGGGCGGGGCTGAGCTGGGCTCACAAACACACACACACACACACACACACAGCGAAATCTGACTATGCATATACTCCCTCTGTCTCCTATGAAGATGCTGGATGTCTCTGTCTCCTATAAAGATGCTGGATGTCTCTGTCTCCTATGAAGATGCTAGAGGTCTCTGTCTCCTATGAAGATGCTAGATGTCTCTGTCTCCTATTAAGATGCTAGATGTCTCTGTCTACTATGAAGATGCTAGATGTCTCTGTCTACTATGAAGATGCTAGATGTCTCTGTCTCCTATGAAGATGCTAGATGTCTCTGTCTCCTATGAAGATGCTAGATGTCTCTTTCTCCTATGAAGATGCTAGATGTCTCTGTCTACTATGAAGATGCTAGATGTCTCTGTCTCCTATGAAGATGCTAGATGTCTCTGTCTCCTATGAAGATGCTAGATGTCTCTGTCTCCTATGAAGATGCTAGAGGTCTCTGTCTCCTATGAAGATGCTAGATGTCTCTGTCTCCTATGAAGATGCTAGATGTCTCTGTCTCCTATGAAGATGCTAGATGTCTCTGTCTACTATGAAGATGCTAGATGTCTCTGTTTCCTATGAAGATGCTAGATGTCTCTGTCTCCTATGAAGATGCTAGATGTCTCTGTCTCCTATGAAGATGCTAGAGGTCTCTGTCTCCTATGAAGATGCTAGATGTCTCTGTCTCCTATGAAGATGCTAGAGGTCTCTGTCTCCTATGAAGATGCTAGATGTCTCTGTCTCCTATGAAGATGCTAGATGTCTCTGTCTCCTATGAAGATGCTAGAGGTCTCTGTCTCCTATGAAGATGCTAGAGGTCTCTGTCTCCTATGAAGATGCTAGATGTCTCTGTCTCCTATGAAGATGCTAGATGTCTCTGTCTCCTATGAAGATGCTAGATGTCTCTGTCTACTATGAAGATGCTAGATGTCTCTGTCTACTATGAAGATGCTAGATGTCTCTGTCTACTATGAAGATGCTAGATGTCTCTGTCTACTATGAAGATGCTAGATGTCTCTGTCTCCTATGAAGATGCTAGATGTCTCTGTCTCCTATGAAGATGCTAGATGTCTCTGTCTCCTATGAAGATGCTAGATGTCTCTGTTTCCTATGAAGATGCTAGATGTCTCTGTCTCCTATGAAGATGCTAGAGGTCTCTGTCTCCTATGAAGATGCTAGAGGTCTCTGTCTCCTATGAAGATGCTAGATGTCTCTGTCTCCTATGAAGATGCTAGATGTCTCTGTCTCCTATGAAGATGCTAGAGGTCTCTGTCTCCTATGAAGATGCTAGATGTCTCTGTCTCCTATGAAGATGCTAGATGTCTCTGTCTCCTATGAATATGCTAGAGGTCTCTGTCTACTATGAAGATGCTAGATGTCTCTGTCTCCTATGAAGATGCTAGATGTCTCTGTCTACTATGAAGATGCTAGATGTCTCTGTCTCCTATGAAGATGCTATGTGCAGCAGCATGGAGGACAACAGCCAACCTGTTGACTACCGACCCTGGAGGAACACAACACACAGCAAACAACACATCACACGACAACACAACACACAGCAAACAACACATCATAAAACAACACAACACATCATAAAACACACGACACAACACACAGCAAACAACACAACACATCATAAAACACACGACACAACACACAACAACACACAACACACAACAACACACAACACACAGCAAACAACACAACACATCATGACAACTCAACACAAGGATCACATGATGACTACCTGAGTGTGGTGTGTGTCCAAGACAGACATCAGGTACATACTGACCACAACCTTATCCTAGGCTTTCTTCTAATGAGAACACACTATAACACAACACAACATAACACACAACATAACATAACACACAACACAACACACAACACACATGACAACACAACATTACACACAACACACATGACAACACAACACACATGACAACACAACATTACACACAACACACATAACACACAACACACATGACAACACAACATTACACACAACACACAACACAACATTACACACAACATAACATAACACACAACACACAACACAACATTACACACAACATAACATAACACACAACACAACACACAACACAACACATAACACACAACACACATGACAACACAACACAACACACAACACACAACACACAACACATGACGACACACAACACATGACAACACACAACACACAACACACGACAACACACAACACATGACAACACACAACACATGACAACACACAACACATGACAACACACAAAACACAACACGTGACAACACACAACACATGACAACACACAACACATGACAACACACAACACATGACAACACACAACACATGACACAACACCACACAACACAACGCACAACACGACACACAACACATGACAACACACAACACAACACGACACACAACACATGACACAACACAACACAACGAGAGCATCCTGACTGGTTGGATCACTGCCTGGTATGGCAAGTGCTCGGTCTCTGACCGCAAGACACTACAGAGGGTCGTGTGTACGGCCCAGTACATCACGGGGTCCAAGGCACTACAGAGGGTAGTGTGTACGGCCCAGTACATCACTGGGTCCAAGGCACTACAGAGGGTAGTGTGTACGGCCCAGTACATCACTGGGTCCAAGGCACTACAGAAGGTAGTGTGTACGGCCCAGTACATCACTGGGTCCAAGTCACTACAGAGGGTAGTGTGTACGGCCCAGTACATCACGGGGTCCAAGGCACTACAGAGGGTAGTGTGTATGGCCCAGTACATCACGGGGTCCAAGGCACTACAGAGGGTAGTGTGTACGGCCCAGTACATCACGGGGTCCAAAAATCAAATCAAATCAAATCAAATCAAATTTATTTTATATAGCCCTTCGTACATCAGCTGATATCTCAAAGTGCTGTACAGAAACCCAGCCTAAAACCCCAAACAGCAAGCAATGCAGGTGAAGAAGCACGGTGGCTAGGAAAAACTCCCTAGAAAGGCCAAAACCTAGGAAGAAACCTAGAGAGGAACCAGGCTATGTGGGGTGGCCAGTCCTCTTCTGGCTGTGCCGGGTGGAGATTATAACAAAACATGGTCAAGATGTTCAAATGTTCATAAATGACCAGCATGGTCGAATAATAATAAGGCAGAATAGTTGAAACTGGAGCAGCAGCACAGTCAGGTGGACTGGGGACAGCAAGGAGTCATCATGTCAGGTATTCCTGGGGCATGGTCCTAGGGCTCAGGTCCTCCGAGAGAGAGAAAGAAAGAGAGAATTAGAGAGAGCATATGTGGGATGGCCAGTCCTCTTCTGGCTGTGCCGGGTGGAGATTATAACAGAACATGGCCAAGATGTTCAAATGTTCATAAATGATCAGCATGGTCGAATAATAATAAGGCAGAACAGTTGAAACTGGAGCAGCAGCACAGCCAGGTGGACTGGGGACAGCAAGGAGTCATCATGTCAGGTAGTCCTGGGGCATGGTCCTAGGGCTCAGGTCCTCCGAGAGAGAGAAAGAGAGAAGGAGAGAATTAGAGAACGCACACTTAGATTCACACAGGACACCGAATAGGACAGGAGAAGTACTCCAGATATAACAAACTGACCCTAGCCCCCCGACACATAAACTACTGCAGCATAAATACTGGAGGCTGAGACAGGAGGGGTCAGGAGACACTGTGGCCCACTCCGAGGACACCCCCGGACAGGGCCAAACAGGAAGGATATAACCCCACCCACTTTGCCAAAGCACAGCCCCCACACCACTAGAGGGATATCTTCAACCACCAACTTACCATCCTGAGACAAGGCTGAGTATAGCCCACAAAGACCTCCGCCACGGCACAACTTAAGGGGGGGGGGGGGCGCCAACCCAGACAGGATGACCACATCAGTGACTCAACCCACTCAGGTGACGCACCTCCTCCAGGGACGGCATGAGAGAGCCCCAGTAAAGCCAGTGACTCAGCCCCTGTAATAGGGTTAGAGGCAGAGAATCCCAGTGGAAAGAGGGGAACCGGCCAGGCAGAGACAGCAAGGGTGGTTCGTTGCTCCAGAGCCTTTCCGTTCACCCTCCCACTCCTGGGCCAGACTACACTCAATCATATGACCCACTGAAGAGATGAGTCTTCAGTAGAGACTTAAAGGTTGAGACCGAGTTTGCGTCTCTGACATGGGTAGGCAGACCGTTCCATAAAAATGGAGCTCTATAGGAGAAAGCCCTGCCTCCAGCTGTTTGCTTAAAAATTCTAGGGACAATTAGGAGGCCTGCGTCTTGTGACCGTAGCGTACGTGTAGGTATGTACGGCAGGACCAAATCAGAGAGATAGATAGGAGCAAGCCCATGTAATGCTTTGTAGGTTAGCAGTAAATCCTTGAAATCAGCCCTTGCTTTGACAGGAAGCCAGTGTAGAGAGGCTAGCACTGGAGTAATATGATCAAATTTTTTGGTTCTAGTCAGGATTCTAGCAGCCGTATTTAGCACTAACTGAAGTTTATTTAGTGCTTTATCCGGGTAGCCGGAAAGTAGAGCATTGCAGTAGTCTAACCTGGAAGTGACAAAAGCATGGATTAATTTTTCTGCATCATTTTTGGACAGAAAGTTCCTGATTTTTGCAATGTTTCGTAGATGGAAAAAAGCTGTCCTTGAAATGGTCTTGATATGTTCTTCAAAAGAGAGATCAGGGTCCAGAGTAACGCCGAGGTCCTTCACAGTTTTATTTGAGACGACTGTACAACCATTAAGATTAATTGTCAGATTCAACAGAAGATCTCTTTGTTTCTTGGGACCTAGAACAAGCATCTCTGTTTTGTCCGAGTTTAAAAGTAGAAAGTTTGCAGCCATCCACTTCCTTATGTCTGAAACACATTCTTCTAGCAAGGGCAATTTTGGGGCTTCACCATGTTTAATTGAAATGTACAGCTGTGTGTCATCTGCATAGCAGTGAAAGTTAACATTATGTTTTCGAATAACATCCCCAAGAGGTAAAATATATAGTGAAAACAAAAGTGGTCCTAAAACGGAACCTTGAGGAACACCGAAATTTACAGTTGATTTGTCAGAGGACAGACCATTCACAGAGACAAACTGATATCTTTCCGACAGATAAGATCTAAACCAGGCCAGAACTTGTCCGTGTAGACCAATTTGGGTTTCCAATCTCTCCAAAAGAATGTGGTGATCGATGGTATCAAAAGCAGCACTAAGGTCTAGGAGCACGAGGACAGATGCAGAGCCTCGGTCCGATGCCATTAAAATGTCATTTACCACCTTCACAAGTGCCGTCTCAGTGCTATGATGGGGTCTAAAACCAGACTGAAGCATTTCGTATACATTGTTTGTCTTCAGGAAGGCAGTGAGTTGTTGCGCAACAGCCTTTTCTAAAATTTTTGAGAGGAATGGAAGATTCGATATAGGCCGATAGTTTTTTATATTTTCTGGGTCAAGGTTTGGCTTTTTCAAGAGAGGCTTTATTACTGCCACTTTTAATGAGTTTGGTACACATCCGGTGGATAGAGAGCCGTTTATTATGTTCAACATAGTAGGGCCAAGCACAGGAAGCAGCTCTTTCAGTAGTTTAGTTGGAATAGGGTCCAGTATGCAGCTTGAAGGTTTAGAGGCCATGATTATTTTCATCATTGTGTCAAGAGATATAGTACTAAAACACTTGAGTGTCTCTCTTGATCCTAGGTCCTGGCAGAGTTGTGCAGACTCAGGACAACTGAGCTTTGAAGGAATACGCAGATTTAAGGAAGAGTCCGTAATTTGCTTTCTAATAATCATAATCTTTTCCTCAAAGAAGTTCATGAATTTATCACTGCTAAAGTGAAAGTCATCCTCTCTTGGGGAATGCTGCTTTTTAGTTAGCTTTGCGACAGTATCAAAAAGGAATTTCGGATTGTTCTTATTTTCCTCAATTAAGTTAGAAAAATAGGATGATCGAGCAGCAGTAAGGGCTCTTCGGTACTGCACAGTACTGTCTTTCCAAGCTAATCGGAAGACTTCCAGTTTGGTGTGGCGCCATTTCCGTTCCAATTTTCTGGAAGCTTGCTTCAGAGCTCGGGTATTTTCTGTGTACCAGGGAGCTAGTTTCTTATGAGAAATGTTTTTAGTTTTTAGGGGTGCAACTGCATCTAGGGTATTGCGCAAGGTTAAGTTGAGTTCCTCAGTTAGGTGGTTAACTGATTTTTGTCCTCTGGCGTCCTTGGGTAGGCAGAAGGAGTCTGGAAGGACATCAAGGAATCTTTGTGTTGTCTGTGAATTTATAGCACGACTTTTGATGATCCTTGGTTGGGGTCTGAGCAGATTATTTGTTGCAATTGCAAACGTAATAAAATGGTGGTCCGATAGTCCAGGATTATGAGGAAAAACATTAAGATCCACAACATTTATTCCATGGGACAAAACTAGGTCCAGCGTATGACTGTGACAGTGAGTGGGTCCAGAGACATGTTGGACAAAACCCACTGAGTCGATGATGGCTCCGAAAGCCTTTTGGAGTGGGTCTGTGGACTTTTCCATGTGAATATTAAAGTCACCAAAGATTAGAATATTATCCGCTATGACTGCAAGGTCCGATAGGAATTCAGGGAACTCAGTGAGGAACGCTGTATATGGCCCAGGAGGCCTGTAAACAGTAGCTATAAAAAGTGATTGAGTAGGCTGCATAGATTTCATGACTAGAAGCTCAAAAGACGAAAACGTCATTTTTTTTTTTGTAAATTGAAATTTGCTATCGTAAATGTTAGCAACACCTCCGCCTTTGCGGGATGCACGGGGGATATGGTCACTAGTGTAGCCAGGAGGTGAGGCCTCATTTAACACAGTAAATTCATCAGGCTTAAGCCATGTTTCAGTCAGGCCAATCACATCAAGATTATGATCAGTGATTAGTTCATTGACTATAATTGCCTTTGAAGTAAGGGATCTAACATTAAGTAGCCCTATTTTGAGATGTGAGGTATCATGATCTCTTTCAATAATGACAGGAATGGAGGTGGTCTTTATCCTAGTGAGATTTCTAAGGCGAACACCGCCATGTTTAGTTTTGCCCAACCTAGGTCGAGGCACAGACACGGTCTCAATGGTGATAGCTGAGCTGACTACACTGACTGTGCTAGTGGCAGACTCCACTATGCTGGCAGGCTGGCTAACAGCACTACAGAGGGTAGTGTGTACGGCCCAGTACATCACTGGGTCCAAGGCACTACAGAGGGTAGTGTGTATGGCCCAGTACATCACTGGGTCCAAGGCACTACAGAGGGTAGTGTGTACGGCCCAGTACATCACTGGGTCCAAGGCACTACAGAGGGTAGTGTGTACGGCCCAGTACATCACTGGGTCCAAGGCACTACAGAAGGTAGTGTGTACGGCCCAGTACATCACTGGGTCCAAACTTCCTGCCATCTAGGACCTCTATACCAGGCGGTGTCAGAGGAAGGCCCTAAAAATTGTCATAGACTCCAGCCTCCCATCCAGTTATAGACTGTTCTCTCTGCTACCGCACGGCAAGCGGTACCGGGGCGCCAAGTCTAGGACCAAGAGGCTTCTAAACAGATTCTACCCCCAAGCCATAAGACTCCTGAACAGCTAATCAAATGGCTACCCAGACTCCTCTTTAACACTGCTGCTACTCTCTGTTTATTATCTATACATAGTCACTAACTCTACCTCCACCTAGATGTACATATTACCTCAATTACCTCGACTACCTGCACATTGACTCTGTACCGGTACCCCCTGTATATAGCCTCCATATTGACTCTGTACCGGTACCCCCCTGTATATAGCCTCCATATTGACTCTGTACCGGTACCCCCTGTATATAGCCTCCACATTGACTCTGTACCGTAACACCCTGTATATAGCCTCCACATTGACTCTGTACCGGTACCCCCCCTGTATATAGCCTCCACATTGACTCTGTACCGGTACCCCCTGTATATAGCCTCCATATTGACTCTGTACCGGTACCCCCCTGTATATAGCCTCCATATTGACTCTGTACCGGTACCCCCCCTGTATATAGCCTCCACATTGACTCTGTACTGGTACCCCCTGTATATAGTCTCCACATTAACTCTGTACCGTAACACCCTGAATATAGCCTCCACATTGACTCTGTACCGTAACACCCTGTATATAGCCTCCACATTGACTCTGTACCGTAACACCCTGTATATAGCCTCCACATTGACTCTGTACCGTAATACCCTGTATATAGCCTCCACATTGACTCTGTACCGGTACCCCCTGTATATAGTCTCCACATTGACTCTGTACCGTAACACCCTGTATATAGCCTCCACATTGACTCTGTACCGTAATACCCTGTATATAGCCTCCACATTGACTCTGTACCGTAACACCCTGTATATAGCCTCCACATTGACTCTGTACCGGTACCCCCTGTATATAGTCTCCACCTTGACTCTGTACCAGAGCCAGGGGAGTCATAATGCTGTATTGATAAGTGTTGATTTACTATACTCTGTTTTAACATCTTGTACAGTAAACTGTTAGGCTTGTCCACTACTCCACTCCCCTTTCTTTCTCCACTCCTACCACTCCCCTTCCTGTCTCCACTCCTACCACTCCCCTTCCTGTCTCCACTCCTACCACTCCCCTTCCTGTCTCCACTCCTACCGCTCCCTTCCTGTCTCCACTCCTACCGCTCCCCTTCCTGTCTCCACTCCTACCGCTCCCCTTCCTGTCTCCACTCCTACCGCTCCCCTTCCTGTCTCCACTCCTACCGCTCCCCTTCCTGTCTCCACTCCTACCACTCCTCCACCACCCCTCTTTCCTCCACTCCTCCCTCACCCCCCTTTCCTCCACACCTCCCTCACCTACACATCTCCCCTTTCCTCCACTCTTCCCTCACCCCCTTTCCTCCACTCCTCCCTCACCCCCTTTCCTCCACTCCTCATTCATCCTCTTTTCTCCACTCCTCCCTCACCCCCTTTCCTCCACTCCTCCCTCACCCTCTTTCCTCCACTCCCCCACCACACCTCTTTCCTCCACCCCTCTTTCCTCCACTCCTCCCCCACCCCTTTTCCTCCACTTCTCCACTCCTCCACCACCCCTCTTTCCTCCACTCCTCCACTACCCCTCTTTCCTCCACTCCTCCCTCACCCCCTTTCCTCCACTCCTCATTCATCCTCTTTTCTCCACTCCTCCCTCACCCCCTTTCCTCCACTCCTCCCTCACCCTCTTTCCTCCACTCCCCCACCACACCTCTTTCCTCCACCCCTCTTTCCTCCACTCCTCCCCCACCCCTTTTCCTCCACTTCTCCACTCCTCCACCACCCCTCTTTCCTCCACTCCTCCACTACCCCTCTTTCCTCCACTCCTCCCTCACCCCCCTTCCTTCACTCCTCCACAACCCCCTTTCCTCCACTACTCCCTCACCCCCTTTCCTCCACTCCTCCCTCACCCTCTTTCCTCCACTTCTCCACCACCCTCTTTCCTCCACTCCTCCACCACCCTCTCTTTCCTCCACTCCCCCTTCACCCCCTTTCCTCCACTCCTCCCTCACCCCCATTCCTTCACTCCTCCACCACCCCTCTTTCCTCCACTCCTCCACCACCCTCTTTCCTCCACTCCTCCACCACCCTCTCTTTCCTCCACTCCCCCTTCACCCCCTTTCCTCCACACCTCCCTCACCTCCACTTCTCCCGTTTCCTCCACTCCTCCCTCACCCCCTTTCCTCCACTCCTCCCTCACCCCCTTTCATTCCACTCCTCATTCATCCTCTTTCCTCCACTCCTCCTTCACCCCCTTTCCTCCACTCCTCCCTCACCCCCTTTCCTCCACTCCTCCCTCACACTCTTTCCTCCACTTCTCCACCACCCTCTTTCCTCCACTCCTCCACCACCCTCTCTTTCCTCCACTCCCCCTTCACCCCCTTTCCTCCACTCCTCCCTCACCCCCATTCCTTCACTCCTCCACCACCCCTCTTTCCTCCACTCCTCCACCACCCTCTTTCCTCCACTCCTCCACCACCCCTCTTTCCTCCACTCCTCCCTCACCCCCTTTCCTCCACACCTCCCTCACCTACACATCTCCCCTTTCCTCCACTCTTCCCTCACCCTCTTTCCTCCACTCCTCCCTCACCCCCTTTCCTCCACACCTACCTCACCTCCAATTCTCCCCTTTCCTCCACTCCTACCACTCCCCTTCCTGTCTCCACTCCTACCACTCCCCTTCCTGTCTCCACTCATACCACTCCCCTTCCTTTCTCCACACCTACCGCTCCCCTTCCTCTCCTCCATTCCTCCATCACCCCTCTTTCCTCCACTCCTCCCTCACCCCCTTTCCTCCACACCTACCTCACCTCCAATTCTCCCCTTTCCTCCACTCCTACCGCTCCCCTTTCTCACCCCCTTTCCCCCACTCCTCCACCACCCCTCTTTCCTCCACCCCTCTTTCCTCCACTCCTCCCCCACCCCTTTTCCTCCACTTCTCCACTCCTCCACCACGCCTCTTCCCTCCACTCCTCCACCACCCCTCTTTCCTCCACTTCTCCCTCATCCCCTTTCCTCCACTCCTCCCTCACCCCCTTTCCTCCACTCCTCCCTCTCCCCCTTTCCTCCACTCCTCCACCACCCCTCTTTCCTCCACTCCTCCACCACCCTCTTTCCTCCACTCCTCCACCACCCTCTTTCCTCCACTCCTCCACCACCCCTCTTTCCTCCACTCCTCCCTCACCCCCTTTCCTCCACACCTCCCTCACCTACACATCTCCCCTTTCCTCCACTCTTCCCTCACCCCCTTTCCTCCACTCCTCCCTCACCCCCTTTCCTCCACTCCTCATTCATCCTCTTTTCTCCACTCCTCCCTCACCCCCTTTCCTCCACTCCTCCCTCACCCTCTTTCCTCCACTCCCCCACCACACCTCTTTCCTCCACCCCTCTTTCCTCCACTCCTCCCCCACCCCTTTTCCTCCACTTCTCCACTCCTCCACCACCCCTCTTTCCTCCACTCCTCCCTCACCCCCCTTCCTTCACTCCTCCACAACCCCCTTTCCTCCACTCCTCCCTCACCCCCTTTCCTCCACTCCTCCCTCACCCTCTTTCCTCCACTTCTCCACCACCCTCTTTCCTCCACTCCTCCACCACCCTCTCTTTCCTCCACTCCCCCTTCACACCCTTTCCTCCACTCCTCCCTCAACCCCATTCCTTCACTCCTCCACCACCCCTCTTTCCTCCACTCCTCCACCACCCTCTTTCCTCCACTCCTCCACCACCCTCTCTTTCCTCCACTCCCCCTTCACCCCCTTTCCTCCACACCTCCCTCACCTCCACTTTTCCCGTTTCCTCCACTCCTCCCTCACCCCCTTTCCTCCACTCCTCCCTCACCCCCTTTCATTCCACTCCTCATTCATCCTCTTTCCTCCACTCCTCCTTCACCCCCTTTCCTCCACTCCTCCCTCACCCCCTTTCCTCCACTCCTCCCTCACCCTCTTTCCTCCACTCCTCTCTCACCCCCAATCCTCCACTCCTCCACCCTCACCCCTCTTTCCTCCACTCCTCCACCACCCCTCTTTCCCCCACTCCTCCCTCACACCCTTTCCTCCACTCCTCCCTCACCCCCTTTCCTCCACTCCACCCTCACCCCTTTCATTCACTCCTCCACCACCCCTCTTTCCTCCACTTCTCCCTCACCCCCTTTCCTCCACTCCTCCACCACCCCTCTTTCCTCCACTCCTCCCTCACCCTCTTTCCTCCACTCCACCCTCACCCTCTTTCCTCCACTCCTCCACCACCCCTCTTTCCTCCACTCCTCCCTCACCCCCTTTCCTTCACTCCTCCACCACCCCCCTTTCCTCCACTCCTCCGTCACCCCCTTTCCTCCACTCCTCCTCCACCCCTCTTTCCTCCACCCCTCCCTCACCCCTTTTCCTCCACTTCTCCACTCCTCCAACACCCCTCTTTCCTCCACTCCTCCACCACCCTCTTTCCTCCACTCCTCCCTCACCCCCTTTCCTCCACTCCTCCACCACCCCTCTTTCCTCCACCACCCTCTTTCCTCCACTCCTCCACCACCCCCTCTTTCCTCCACTCCTCCCTCACCCCCTTTCCTCCACACCTCCCTCACCTCCACATCTCCCCTTTCCACCACTCCTCCCTCACCCCCTTTCCTCCACTCCTCCCTCACCCCCTTTCCTCCACTCCTCATTCATCCTCTTTCCTCGACTCCTCCCTCACCCCCTTTCCTCCACTCCTCCCTCACCCTCTTTCCTTCACTCCTCTCTCACCCCCTTTCCTCCACTCCTCCACCACCCCTATTTCCTCCACTCCTCCCTCACCCCCTTTCCTCCACTCCTCCACCACCCGTCTTTCCTCCACTCCTCCCTCCCCCCTTTCCTCTACTCCTCCACCACCCCTCTTTCCTCCACTCCTCCCTCACCCTCTTTCCTCCACTCCACCCTAACCCCCTTTCCTCCACTCCTCCACCACCCCTCTTTCCTCCACTCCTCCCTCACCCTCTTTCCTCCACTCCACCCTCACCCTCTTTCCTCCACTCCACCCTCACCCTCTTTCCTCCACTCCTCCACCACCCCTCTTTCCTCCACTCCTCTCTCACCCTCTTTCCTCCACTCCTCCCTCACCCCTCTTTCCTCCACTCCCCCACCACACTTCTTTCCTCCACCCTTCCCTCACCCCTTTTCCTCCACTTCTCCACTCCTCCACCACCCCCCTTTCCTCCACTACTCCCTCACCCTCTTTCCTCCACTCCACCCTCACCCTCTTTCCTCCACTCCTCCACCACCCTCTTTCCTCCACTCCTCCACCACTCCCTCTTTCCTCAACTCCTCCCTCATCCCCCTTTCCTCCACACCTCCCTCACCTCCACTTCTCCCCTTTCCTCCACTCCTCCCTCACCCCCTTTCCTCCACTCCTCCCTCACCCCCTTTCCTCCACTCCTCATTCATCCTCTTTCCTCCACTCCTCCCTCACCCCATTTCCTCCACTCCTCCCTCACCCCCTTTGCTCCACCCCACCACCTCCCCTCTTTCCTCCACTCCTCCACCACCCCTCTTTCCTCCACTCCTCCCTCACCCCTGTTTCCTCCACTCCTCCACCACCCCTCTTTTCTCCACTCCTCCACCACCCCCTTTTCCCTCCACTCCTCCACCACCCTTCTTTCCTCCACTCCTCCCTCACCCCCTTTCCTCCACTCCTCCCTCACCCTCTTTCCTCCACTCCACCCTCATCCTCTTTCCTCCACTCCACCCTCAACCCCTTTCCTTCACTCCTCCCTCGCCCTCTTTCCTCCACTCCACCCTTACCCTCTTTCCTCCACTCTTCCACCACCCCTCTTTCCTCCACTCCTCCCTCACACTCTTTCCTCCACTCCTCTACCACCCTCTTTCCTCCACTCCACCCTCACCCTCTTTCCTCCACTCCTCCACCACCCCCGCTACCTCCACTCCTCCACCACCCTCTTTCCTCCACTCCACCCTTACCCTCTTTCCTCCACTCCTCCACCACCCCTCTTTCCTCCACTCCTCCCTCACCCTCTTTCCTCCACTCCTCCCTCACCCCTCTTTCCTCCACTCCTCCTCCACCCCTCTTTCCTCCACTCCTCCCTCACCCCCTTTCCTCCACCCCTCCCTCACCCTCTTTCCTCCACTCTTCCACCACCTCTCTTTCCTCCACTCCTCCCTCACACTCTTTCCTCCACTCCTCTACCACCCTCTTTCCTCCACTCCACCCTCACCCTCTTTCCTCCACTCCTCCACCACCACTCTTTCCTCCACTCCTCCACCACCCTCTTTCCTCCACTCCACCCTCACCCTCTTTCCTCCACTCCTCCCTCACCCTCTTTCCTCCACTCCACCCTCACCCCCTTTCCCCCACTCCTCCACCACCCCTCTTTCCTCCACTCCACCCTCAACCCCTTTCCTCCACTCCTCCCTCACCCCCTTTCCTCCACTCCTCCCTCACCCTCTTTCCTCCACCACCCCTCTGTCCTCCACTCCTCCCTCACCCTCTTTCCTCCACTCCTCCACCACCCTCTTTCCTCCACTCCACCCTCACCCTCTTTCCTCCACTCCTCCCTCACCCTCTTTCCTCCACCACCCTCTCTCCTCCACTCCTCCCTCACCCTCTTTCCTCCACTCCTCCCTCACCCCCTTTCCTCCACTCCTCCAACACCCCTCTTTCCTCCACCACCCCTCTTTCCTCCACTCCTCCCTCACCCCCTTTCCTCCACTCCTTCCTCACCCTCTTTCCTCCACTCCTCCCTCACCCTCTTTCCTCCACTCCTCGTCCACCCCTCTTTCCTCCACTCCTCCCTCACCCCCTTTTCTCCACTCCTCCATTACCTCTCTTTCCTCCACTCCTCCACCACCCCTCTTTCCTCCTCTCCTCCCTCACCCCCTTTCCTCCACTCCACCCTCATCCTCTTTCCTCCACTCCTCCACCACCCCTCTTTCCTCCACTCCTCCCTAACCCCCTTTCCTTCACTCCTCCACCACCCCCCTTTCCTCCACTCCTCCCTCACCCCCTTTCCTCCACTCCTCCCTCACCCTCTTTCCTCCACTCCCCCACCACACTTCTTTCCTCCACCCCTCCCTCACCCCTTTTCCTCCACTTCTCCACTCCTCCACCACCCCTCTTTCCTCCACTCCTCCACCACCCTCTTTCCTCCACGCCTCCCTCACCCCCTTTCCTCCACTCCTCCACCACCCCTCTTTCCTCCACTCCTCCACCACCCTCTTTCCTCCACTCCTCCACCACCCTCTCTTTCCTCCACTCCTCCCTCACCCCCTTTCCTCCACACCTCCCTCACCTCCACATCTCCCCTTTCCACCACTCCTCCTCACCCCCTTTCCTCCACTCCTCCCTCACCCCCTTTCCTCCACTCCTCATTCATCCTCTTTCCTCCACTCCTCCCTCATCCCCTTTCCTCCACTCCTCCCTCACCCTCTTTCCTACACTCCTCTCTCACCCCCTTTCCTCCACTCCTCCACCACCCCTATTTCCTCCACTCCTCCACCACCCCTCTTTCCTTCACTCCTCCCTCACCCCCTTTCCTCCACTCCTCCACCACCCCTCTTTCCTCCACTCCTCCCTCACCCCCTTTCCTCTACTCCTCCACCACCCCTCTTTCCTCCACTCCTCCCTCACCCTCTTTCCTCCACTCCACCCTAACCCCCTTTCCTCCACTCCTCCACCACCCCCCTTTCCTCCACTCCTCCACCACCCCTCTTTCCTCCACTCCTCTCTCACCCTCTTTCCTCCACTCCTCCCTCACCCCTCTTTCCTCCACTCCCCCACCACACTTCTTTCCTCCACCCTTCCCTCACCCCTTTTCCTCCAATTCTCCACTCCTCCACCACCCCCCTTTCCTCCACTCCTCCCTCACCCTCTTTCCTCCACTCCACCCTCACCCTCTTTCCTCCACTCCTCCACCACCCCTCTTTCCTCCACTCCTCCCTCACCCTCTTTCCTCCACTCCTCCCTCACCCTCTTTCCTCCACTCCTCCTCCACCCCTCTTTCCTCCACTCCTCCCTCACCCCCTTTCCTCCACCCCTCCCTCACCCTCTTTCCTCCACTCCTCCCTCACACTCTTTCCTCCACTCCTCTACCTCCCTCTTTCCTCCACTCCACCCTCACCCACTTTCCTCCACTCCTCCACCACCCCTCTTTCCTCCACTCCTCCACCACCCTCTTTCCTCCACTCCACCCTCACCCTCTTTCCTCCACTCCTCCCTCACCCTCTTTCCTCCACTCCACCCTCACCCCCTTTCCTCCACTCCTCCACCCCCCCTCTTTCCTCCACTCCACCCTCAACCCCTTTCCTCCACTCCTCCCTCACCCCTTTTCCTCCACTCCTCCCTCAACCTCTTTCCTCCACCACCCCTCTGTCACCTCCACTCCTCCCTCACCCTCTTTCCTCCACCACCCCTCTGTCCTCCACTCCTCCCTCACCTTCTTTCCTCCACTCCTCCCTCACCCCCTTTCCTCCACTCCTCCACCACCCCTCTTTCCTCCACCACCCCTCTTTCCTCCACTCCTCCCTCAATCCCTTTCCTCCACTCCTCCCTCACCCTCTTTCCTCCACTCCTCCCTCACCCTCTTTCCTCCCTCCACTCCCTCGTCCACCCCTCTTTCCTCCACTCCTCCCTCACCCCCTTTTCTCCACTCCTCCACCACCTCTCTTTCCTCCACTCCTCCACCACCCCTCTTTCCTCCACTCCTCCCTCACCCTCTTTCCTCCACTCCTCCCTCACCCTCTTTCCTCCACTCCTCCTCCACCCCTCTTTCCTCCACTCCTCCCTCAACCCCTTTCCTCCACCCCTCCCTCACCCTCTTTCCTCCACTCCTCCACCACTCTCCTTCCTCCACTCCTCCCTCACACTCTTTCCTCCACTCCTCTACCACCCTCTTTCCTCCACTCCACCCTCACCCTCTTCCTCCACTCCTCCCTCACCCTCTTTCCTCCACTCCTCCCTCACCCTCTTTCCTCCACTCCACCCTCACCCCCTTTCCTCCACTCCTCTACCACCCTCTTCTTCCTCCACTCCACCCTCACCCCTTCTCACTCCTCCCTCACCCCTTTCACTCCACCCTCACCCCCTTTCCTCCACTCCTCCACCCCCCTCTTCCTCCACTCCACCCTCAACCCCTTTCCTCCACTCCTCCCTCACCCCCTTTCCTCCACTCCTCCCTCACCCTCTTTCCTCCACCACCCCTCTGTCCTCCACTCCTCCCTCACCCTCTTTCCTCCACTCCTCCACCACCCTCTTTCCTCCACTCCACCCTCACCCTCTTTCCTCCACTCCTCCCTCACCCTCTTTCCTCCACCACCCCTCTGCTCTCCCTCCACTCCTCCCTCACCTTCTTTCCTCCACTCCTCCCTCACCCCCTTTCCCTCCACTCCTCCACCACCCCTCTTTCCTCCACCACCCCTCTTTCCTCCACTCCTCCCTCACCCCCTTTCCTCCACCCCTCCCTCACCCTCTTTCCTCCACCTTTCACCACCTCTCTTTCCTCCACTCCTCCCTCACACTCTTTCCTCCACTCCTCTACCACCCTCTTTCCTCCACTCCACCCTCACCCTCTTTCCTCCACTCCTCCACCACCACTCTTTCCTCCACTCCTCCACCACCCTCTTTCCTCCACTCCACCCTCACCCTCTTTCCTCCACTCCTCCCTCACCCTCTTTCCTCCACTCCACCCTCACCCCCTTTCCCCCACTCCTCCACCACCCCTCTTTCCTCCTCCTCACTCCACCCTCAACCCCTTTCCTCCACTCCTCCCTCACCCCCTTTCCTCCACTCCTCCCTCACCCTCTTTCTCTCCACCACCCCTCTTGTCCTCCACTCCTCCCTCACCCTCTTTCCTCCACTCCTCCACCACCCTCTTTCCTCCACTCCACCCTCACCCTCTTTCCTCCACTCCTCCCTCACCCTCTTTCCTCCACCACCCCTCTCTCCTCCACTCCTCCCTCACCCTCTTTCCTCCACTCCTCCCTCACCCCCTTTCCTCCACTCCTCCAACACCCCTCTTCTCTCCACCACCCCTCTTCCTCCACTCCTCCCTCACCCCCTTTCCTCCACTCCTTCCTCACCCTCTTTCCTCCACTCCTCCCTCACCCTCTTTCCTCCACTCCTCGCTACCTCCTTCCTCCACTCCTCCCTCACCCCCTTTTCTCCACTCCTCCATTACCTCTCTTTCCTCCACTCCACCACCCCTCTTTCCTCCTCTCCTCCCTCACCCCCTTTCCTCCACTCCACCCTCATCCTCTTTCCTCCACTCCTCCACCACCCCTCTTTCCTCCACTCCTCCCTAACCCCCTTTCCTTCACTCCTCCACCACCCCCCTTTCCTCCACTCCTCCCTCACCCCCTTTCCTCCACTCCTCCCTCACCCTCTTTCCTCCACTCCCCCACCACACTTCTTTCCTCCACCCCTCCCTCAGCCCTTTTCCTCCACTTCTCCACTCCTCCACCACCCCTCTTTCCTCCACTCCTCCACCACCCTCTTGACGCCTCCCTCACCCCCTTTCCTCCATCCTCCACCACCCCTCTTTCCTCCACTCCTCCACCACCCTCTTTCCTCCACTCCTCCACCACCCTCTCTTTTCCTCCACTCCTCCCTCACCCCCTTTCCTCCACACCTCCCTCACCCCCCCACATTCCCCTTTCCACCACTCCTCCCTCACCCCCTTTCCTCCACTCCTCCCCTACTCCCTTTCCTCCACTCCTCATTCATCCTCTTCTCCCTCCACTCCTCCCTCATCCCCTTTCCTCCACTCCTCCCTCACCCTCTTTCCTACACTCCTCTCTCACCCCCTTTCCTCCACTCCTCCACCACCCCTATTTCCTCCACACCCCCCACCACCCTCTTTCCTTCACTCCTCCCTCACCCCCTTTCCTCCACTCCTCCACCACCCCTCTTCCTCCACTCCTCCCTCACCCCCTTTCCTCTACTCCTCCACCACCCCTCTTTCCTCCACTCCTCCCTCACCCTCTTTCCTCCACTCCACCCTAACCCCCTTTCCTCCACTCCTCCACCACCCCCCTTTCCTCCACTCCTCCACCACCCCTCTTTCCTCCACTCCTCTCTCACCCTCTTTCCTCCACTCCTCCCTCACCCCTCTTTCCTCCACTCCCCCACCACACTTCTTTCCTCCACCCTTCCCTCACCCCTTTTCCTCCAATTCTCCACTCCTCCACCACCCCCCTTTCCTCCACTCCTCCCTCACCCTCTTTCCTCCACTCCACCCTCACCCTCTTTCCTCCACTCCTCCACCACCCCTCTTTCCTCCACTCCTCCCTCACCCTCTTTCCTCCACTCCTCCCTCACCCTCTTTCCTCCTCCACTCCTCCTCCACCCCTCTTTCCTCCACTCCTCCCTCACCCCTTTCCCTCCACCCCTCCCTCACCCCTTTTCCTCCACTCCTCCCTCACACTCTTTCCTCCACTCCTCTACCTCCCTCTTTCCTCCACTCCACCCTCACCCACTTTCCTCCACTCCTCCACCACCCCTCTTTCCTCCACTCCTCCACCACCCTCTTTCCTCCACTCCACCCTCACCCTCTTTCCTCCACTCCTCCCTCACCCTCTTTCCTCCACTCCACCCTCACCCCCTTTCCTCCACTCCTCCACCCCCCCTTCTCTCACTCCACCCTCAACCCCTTTCCTCCACTCCTCCCTCACCCCTTTTCCTCCACTCCTCCCTCAACCTCTTTCCTCCACCACCCCTCTGTCCTCCACTCCTCCCTCACCCTCTTTCCTCCACTCCTCCACCACCCTCTTTCCTCCACTCCACCCTCACCCTCTTTCCTCCACTCCTCCCTCACCCTCTTTCCTCCACCACCCCTCTGTCCTCCACTCCTCCCTCACCTTCTTTCCTCCACTCCTCCCTCACCCCCTTTCCTCCACTCCTCCACCACCCCTCTTTCCTCCACCACCCCTCTTTCCTCCACTCCTCCCTCAATCCCTTTCCTCCACTCCTCCCTCACCCTCTTTCCTCCACTCCTCCCTCACCCTCTTTCCTCCACTCCTCGTCCACCCCTCTTTCCTCCACTCCTCCCTCACCCCCTTTTCTCCACTCTCTCCACCACCTCTCTTTCCTCCACTCCTCCACCACCCCTCTTTCCTCCACTCCTCCCTCACCCTCTTTCCTCCACTCCTCCCTCACCCTCTTTCCTCCACTCCTCCTCCACCCCTCTTTCCTCCACTCCTCCCTCAACCCCTTTCCTCCACCCCTCCCTCACCCTCTTTCCTCCACTCCTCCACCACCCCTCTTTCCTCCACTCCTCCCTCACACTCTTTCCTCCACTCCTCTACCACCCTCTTTCCCTCTCACTCCACCCTCACCCTCTTTCCTCCACTCCTCCCTCACCCTCTTCCTCCACTCCTCCCTCACCCTCTTTCCTCCACTCCACCCTCACCCCCTTTCCTCCACTCCTCTACCACCCTCTTTCCTCCACTCCACCCTCACCCTCTTTCCTCCACTCCTCCCTCACCCTCTTTCCTCACTCCACCCACCCCCTTTCCTCCACTCCTCCACCTCCCTCCTTCCTCCACTCCACCCTCAACCCCTTTCCTCCACTCCTCCCTCACCCCCTTTCCTCCACTCCTCCCTCACCCTCTTTCCTCCACCACCCCTCTGTCCTCCACTCCTCCCTCACCCTCTTTCCTCCACTCCTCCACCACCCTCTTTCCTCCACTCCACCCTCACCCTCTTTCCTCCACTCCTCCCTCACCCTCTTTCCTCCACCACCCCTCTGTCCTCCACTCCTCCCTCACCTTCTTTCCTCCACTCCTCCCTCACCCCCTTTCCTCCACTCCTCCACCACCCCTCTTTCCTCCACCACCCCTCTTTCCACCCTCCCTCAATCCCTTTCCTCCACTCCTCCCTCACCCTCTTTCCTCCACTCCTCCCTCACCCTCTTTCTCTCCACTCCTCGTCCACCCCTCTTTCCTCCACTCCTCCCTCACCCCCTTTTCTCCACTCCTCCACCACCTCTCTTTCCTCCACTCCTCCACCACCCCTCTTTCCTCCTCTCCTCCCTCACCCCCTTTCCTCCACTCCTCCACCACCCCTCTTTCCTCCACTCCTCCCTCACCCTCTTTCCTCCACTCCACCCTCACCCTCTTTCCTCCACTCCTCCACCACCCCTCTTTCCTCCACTCCTCCCTCATCCCCTTTCCTTCACTCCTCCACCAGCCCCCTTTCCTCCACTCCTCCCTCACCCTCTTTCCTCCACCTCCCCACCACACTTCTTTCCTCCACCCCTCCCTCACCCCTTTTCCTCCACTTCTCCACTCCTCCACCACCCCTCTTTCCTCCACTCCTCCACCACCCTCTTTCCTACCTCCTCCCTCCTGCGCCTCTTTCCTCCATCCTCCACCACCCCTCTTTCCCTCCACTCCTCCACCACCCTCTTTCCTCCACTCCTCCACCACCCCCTCTTTCCTCCACTCCTCCCTCACCCCCTTTCCTCCACACCTCCCTCACCTCCACATCTCCCCTTTCCACCACTCCTCCCTCACCCCCTTTCCTCCACTCCTCCCTCACCCCCTTTCCTCCACTCCTCATTCATCCTCTTTCCTCCACTCCTCCCTCACCTCCTTTCCTCCACTCCTCCCTCACCCGCTTTCCTTCACTCCTCTCTCACCCCCTTTCCTCCACTCCTCCACCACCCCTATTTCCACCCTCCACCACCCCTCTTTCCTCCACTCCTCCCTCACCCCCTTTCCTCTACTCCTCCACCACCCCTCTTTCCTCCACTCCTCCCTCACCCTCTTTCCTCCACTCCACCCTAACCCCCTTTCCTCCACTCCTCCACCACACCTCTTTCCTCCACTCCTCCCTCACCCTCTTTCCTCCACTCCACCCTCACCCTCTTTCCTCCACTCCACCCTTAACCCCTTTCCTCCACTCCTCCCTCACCCTCTTTCCTCCACTCCACCATCACCATCTTTCCTCAACCACCCCTCTTTCCTCCACTCCTCTCTCACCCTCTTTCCTCCTCACTCCTCCCTCACCCCTCTTTCCTCCACTCCCCCACCACACTTCTTTCCTCCACTCCTCCCTCACCCCCTTTCCTCTACTCCTCCACCACCCCTCTTTCCTCCACTCCTCCCTCACCCTCTTTCCTCCACTCCACCCTAACCCCCTTTCCTCCACTCCTCCACCACCCTCTTTCCTCCACTCCTCCACCACCCCCTCTTCCTCCACTCCTCCCTCACCCCCTTTCCTCCTCACACCTCCCTCACCTCCGCATCTCCCCTTTCCACCACTCCTCCCTCACCCCCTTTCCTCCACTCCTCCCTCACCCCCTTTCCTCCACTCCTCATTCATCCTCTTTCCTCCACTCCTCCCTCACCCCCTTTCCTCCACTCCTCCCTCACCCGCTTTCCTTCACTCCTCTCTCACCCCCTTTCCTCCACTCCTCCACCACCCCTATTTCCTCCACTCCTCCACCACCCCTCTTTCCTCCACTCCTCCCTCACCCCCTTTCCTCCACTCCTCCCTCACCCTCTTTCCTCCACTCCACCCTAACCCCCTTTCCTCCGACCCCTCCACCACCCCTCTTTCCTCCACTCCTCCCTCACCCTCTTTCCTCCACTCCACCCTCACCCTCTTTCCTCCACTCCACCCTCAACCCCTTTCCTCCACTCCTCCCTCACCCTCTTTCCTCCACTCCACCATCTTCTCCTTAACCACCCCTCTTTCCTCCACTCCTCTCTCACCCTCTTTCCTCCACTCCTCCCTCACCCCTCTTTCCTCCACTCCCCCACCACACTTCTTTCCTCCACTCCTCCCTCACCCCCTTTCCTCTACTCCTCCACCACCCCTCTTTCCTCCACTCCTCCCTCACCCTCTTTCCTCCACTCCACCCTAACCCCCTTTCCTCCACTCCTCCACCACCCCTCTTCCTCCACTCCTCCCTCACCCTCTTTCCTCCACTCCACCCTCACCCTCTTTCCTCCACTCCACCCTCAACCCCTTTCCTCCACTCCTCCCTCACCCTCTTTCCTCCACTCCACCATCACCATCTTTCCTCAACCACCCCTCTTTCCTCCACTCCTCTCTCACCCTCTTTCCTCCACTCCTCCCTCACCCCTCTTTCCTCCACTCCTCCACCACCCTTCTTTCCTCCACTCCTCCCTCACCCCCTTTTCTCCACTCCTCCCGCACCCTCTTTCCTCCACTCCACCCTCATCCTCTTTCCTCCACTCCACCCTCAACCCCTTTCCACCACTCCTCCCTCACCCTCTTTCCTCCACTCCACCCTTACCCTCTTTCCTCCACTCCTCCACCACCCCTCTTCACTCCTCCCTCACCCTCTTTCCTCCTCATCCTCCCTCACCCCTCTCTCCCACCCACTCCTCCACCACCCCTCTTTCATCCACTCCACCCTCACCCCCTTTCCTCCACTCCACCCTCACCCTCTTTCCTCCACCACCCCTCTTTCCTCCACTCCTCCCTCACCCTCTTCTTCTCCACTCCTCCCTCACCCCTCTTTCCTCCACTCCTCCTCCACCCCTCTTTCCTCCACTCCTCCCTCACCCCCTTTCCTCCACCCCTCCCTCACCCTCTTTCCTCCACTCCTCCCTCACCCTCTTTCCTCCACTCCACCCTCACCCCCTTTCCTCCACCCTCCCTCCACCACCCCTCTTCACTCCACCCTCAACCCCTTTCCTCCACTCCTCCCTCACCCTCTTTCCTCCACCACCCCTCTGTCCTCCACTCCTCCCTCACGCTCTTTCCTCCACTCCTCCACCACCCTCTTTCCTCCACTCCACCCTCACCCTCTTTCTCTCCACTCCTCCCTAACCCTCTTTCCTCCACCACCCCTCTGTCCTCCACTCCTCCCTCACCCTCTTTCTCTCCACTCCTCCCTCACCCTCTTTCCTCCACTCCTCCCTCACCCCCTTTCCTCCACTCCTACACCACCCCTCTTTCCTCCACTCCTCCCTCACCCCCTTTCCTCCACTCCTCCCTCACCCTCTTTCCTCCACTCCTCCCTCACCCTCTTTCCTCCACTCCTCTGCTCAACCCCCTCTCTCCCTCCACCTCCCTCCCTCACCCCCTTTTCTCACTCCTCCACCACCTCTCTTTCTCCTCTCACTTCCACCACCCCTCTTCCTCTCCACCCTCACCCTCTTTCCTCCACTCCTCCACCCTCTTTCCTTCACCCCCTTCCTCCACTCCACCCTCACCCTGAGGGATAAAGAGTCTGAAAGAGGTTTTCCCAGATCCACACGTTGCTTCCTGTTGGTCAGGGAGTCAGTGCATCATGAACACAGAGAGCTGAGAAGGTTTCATGATGTAGTGTAAGGCTGAGGGTGGGGAAGGGGTAGAGCAGCATGGGGCAGGCTGGGAGGAGAGGGGGGGATTGGGACAGGCTGGGGGAGGGAAGGAGGGTGGGGGGAAGGGGTAGAGCAGCATGGGGCAGGCTGGGAGGAGGGGGGGGGGGATTGGGACAGGCTGGGGGAGGGAAGGAGGGTTGGAGGTTCTTGGGATGGCAGAAGGGTAGAGGAGCGTAATAGGGATCTCACCCCCCTCTCCCTCCCTCCCTCCTTGACAGGTAATGAGCTGTAAATGATTGATGTTTCAGTGAACTGAGGTGTCTGTCTCTCTGACCAGTGTGTTTGTGTGAGAAGCAAGACATCCATCACTGACCACTGCTCAATGGTGACACATGTTGATCACCCTCCAGGGCCAGGAGGGAAGAGGCTGACACAGGAGGAATCACAGCCCAGTATCAGAGCTTCTCTCTGGGGAACAGCTCCACTCCATCAAACTTTGGCTTCATGTCACTTCTACTCTAATGTGAGATCTCTCTCTCTCTCTCTCTCTCTCTCTCTCTCTCTCTCTCTCTCTCTCTCTCTCTCTCTCTCTCTCTCTCTCTCTCGCTAATTTAAGGGTTGGCATGGGAAACAAGTGAAATAGATATTCAACAAAAGTGAAATAAACAAACAAAAAATAAACAGTAAACATTAATCTCACAAAGGTTCCAAAAGAAGAAAGACATTTCACATCTCATATTATGTCTCTACAGTATATACCTCATATTATGTCTACAGTATATATCTCATATTATGTCTACAGTAGGTACCTCATATTATGTTGACAGTATATACCTCATATTATGTCTACAGTATATACCTCATATTATGTCTACATTATATACCTCATATTATGTCTACAGTATATATCTCATATTATGTCTACAGTATATACCTCATATTATGTCTACAGTATATATCTCATATTATGTCTACAGTATATATCTCATATTATGTATACAGTATATACCTCATATTATGTCTACAGTATATACCTCATATTATGTCTACAGTATATATCTCATATTATGTCTACAGTATATACCTCATATTATGTCTACAGTATATATCTCATATTATGTATACAGTATATACCTCATATTATGTCTACAGTATATACCTCATATTATGTCTACAGTATATACCTCATATTATGTCTACAGTATATACCTCATATTATGTCTACAGTATATACCTCATATTATGTCTACAATATATATCTCATATTATGTCTACAGTATATACCTCATATTATGTCTACAGTATATACCTCATATTATGTCTACAGTATATACCTCATATTATGTCTACAGTATATATCTCATATTATGTCTACAGTATATATCTCATATTATGTTGACAGTATATACCTCATATTATGTCTACAGTATATATCTCATATTATGTCTACAGTATATATCTCATATTATGTATACAGTATATACCTCATATTATGTCTACAGTATATATCTCATATTATGTCTACAGTATATATCTCATATTATGTCTACAGTATATATCTCATATTATGTCTACAGTATATATCTCATATTATGTCTACAGTATATACCTCATATTATGTCTACAGTATATACCTCATATTATGTCTAGGATATACCTCATATTATGTCTACAGTATATACCTCATATTATGTCTACAGTATATACCTCATATTATGTCTACAGTATATACCTCATATTATGTCTACAGTATATACCTCATATTATGTCTACAGTATATACCTCATATTATGTCCACAGTATATACCATGTTGTAATGACGTGCAAATAGTTAAAGTACAAAAGGGAAAATAAATAAACATAAATATGGGTTGTATTTACAATGAGGTTTGTTCTTCACTGGTTGCCCTTTTCTTGTGGCAACAGGTCACACATCTTGCTGCTGTGATGTCACACTGTGGTATTTCACCCAATAGATATGGGAGTTTATAAGAATTGGGTTTGTTTTCGAGTTCTTTGTGGGTCTGTGTAATTTGAGGGAAATACAGTGCCTTGCGAAAGTATTCGGCCCCCTTGAACTTTGCGGCCTTTTGCCACATTTCAGGCTTCAAACATAAAGATATAAAACTGTATTTTTTTGTGAAGAATCAACAACAAGTGGGACACAATCATGAAGTGGAACGACATTTATTGGATATTTCAAACTTTTTTAACAAATCAAAAACTAAAAATTGGGCGTGCAAAATGATTCAGCCCCTTTACTTTCAGTGCAGCAAACTCTCTCCAGAAGTTCAGTGAGGATCTCTGAATGATCCAATGTTGACCTAAATGACTAATGATGATAAATACAATCCACCTGTGTGTAATCAAGTCTCCGTATAAATGCACCTGCACTGTGATAGTCTCAGAGGTCCGTTAAAAGCGCAGAGAGAGCATCATGAAGAACAAGGAAGGTCCGAGATACTGTTGTGAAGAAGTTTAAAGCCGGATTTGGATACAAAAAGATTTCCCAAGCTTTAAACATCCCAAGGAGCACTGTGCAAGCGATAATATTGAAATGGAAGGAGTATCAGACCACTGCAAATCTACCAAGACCTGGCCGTCCCTCTAAACTTTCAGCTCATACAAGGAGAAGACTGATCAGAGATGCAGCCAAGAGGCCCATGATCACTCTGGATGAACTGCAGAGATCTACAGCTGAGGTGGGAGACTCTGTCCATAGGACAACAATCAGTCGTATATTGCACAAATCTGGCCTTTATGGAAGAGTGGCAAGAAGAAAGCCATTTCTTAAAGATATCCATAAAAAGTGTTGTTTAAAGTTTGCCACAAGCCACCTGGGAGACACACCAAACATGTGGAAGAAGGTGCTCTGGTCAGATGAAACCAAAATTGAACTTTTTGGCAACAATGCAAAACGTTATGTTTGGCGTAAAAGCAACACAGCTCATCACACTGAACACACCATCCCCACTGTCAAACATGGTGGTGGCAGCATCATGGTTTGGGCCTGCTTTTCTTCAGCAGGGACAGGGAAGATGGTTAAAATTGATGGGAAGATGGATGGAGCCAAATACAGGACCATTCTGGAAGAAAACCTGATGGAGTCTGCAAAAGACCTGAGACTGGGACGGAGATTTGTCTTCCAACAAGACAATGATCCAAAACATAAAGCAAAATCTACAATGGAATGGTTCAAAAATAAACATATCCAGGTCTTAGAATGGCCAAGTCAAAGTCCAGACCTGAATCCAATCGAGAATCTGTGGAAAAAACTGAAAACTGCTGTTCACAAACTGCTCTCCATCCAACCTCACTGAGCTCGAGCTGTTTTGCAAGGAGGAATGGGAAAAGATTTCAGTCTCTCGATGTGCAAAACTGATAGAGACATACCCCACGCGACTTGCAGCTGTAATCGCAGCAAAGGTGGCGCTACAAAGTATTAACTTTAGGGGGCTGAATAATTTTGCACGCCCAATTTTTCAGTTTTTGATTTGTTAAAAAAGTTTGAAATATCCAATAAATGTCGTTCCACTTCATGATGTGTCCCACTTGTTGTTGGATTCTTCACAAAAAAATACAGTTTTATATTTATGTTTGAAGCCTGAAATGTGGCAAAAGGTGGCAAAGTTCAAGGGGGCCGAATACTTTCGCAAGGCACTGTATGTCTCTCTAATATGGTCATACATTGGGCAGGAGGTTAGGATGTGCAGCTCAGTTTCCACCTCATTTTGTGGGCAGTGAGCACATAGCCTGTCTTCTCTTGAGAGCCATGTCTGCCTACGGCGGCCTTTCTCAATAGCAAGGCTATGTTCACTGAGTCTGTACATAGTCAAAGCTTTCCTTAATTTTGGGTCAGTCACAGTGGACAGGTATTCCACCGCTGTGTACTCTCTGTTTTTGGCTAAATAGCATTCTAGTTTGCTCTGTTTTTTTGTTAATTCTAATCCCCTCTCTCTCTCTCTCTCGCTCTCTCAATTCAATTCAATTCAATTCAAGGGCTTTATTGGCATGGGAAACGTGTTAACATTGCCAAAGCAAGTGAGGTAGACGACATACAAAGTGAATATATAAAGTGAAAAACAACAAAAATTAACAGTAAACATTACACATACAGAGGTTTCAAACAGTAAAGACATTACAAATGTCATATTATATATATATATACAGTGTTTTTAACAATGTACAAATGGTTAAAGGACACAAGATAAAATAGATAAGCATAAATATGGGTTGTATTTACAATGGTGTGTGTTCTTCACTGGTTGCCCTTTTTCTCGTGGCAACAGGTCACAAATCTTGCTGCTGTGATGGCACACTGTGGAATTTCACCCAGTAGATATGGGAGTTTTCAAAATTGGATTTGTTTTCGAATTCTTTGTGGATCTCTGTAATCTGAGGGAAATATGTCTCTCTAATATGGTCATACATTGGGCAGGAGGTTAGGAAGTGCAGCTCAGTTTCCACCTCGTTTTGTGGGCAGTGAGCCACATAGCCTGTCTTCTCTTGAGAGCCATGTCTGCCTACGGCGGCCTTTCTCAATAGCAAGGCTATGCTCACTGAGTCTGTACATAGTCAAAGCTTTCCTTAATTTTGGGTCAGTCACAGTGGTCAGGTATTCCTGCCGCTGTGTACTCTCTGTTTAGGGCCAAATAGCATTCTAGTTTGCTCTGTTTTTTGTTACTCTCTCTCTCTCTCTCTCTCTCAGAATGGCTGTACAGATCACCAATCACCCCCCTGCACCCCCTCCCTCTATCATCCTCCTCCCCCCTTCCCCCTCTATAGTAGCATTACAATAGAACTAGTGTCCCTCTCACCTCCCTCTAAAGTAAGTAAGAATGCCCCTCTCATTTCTGTCTGTCCCTGATACATCTCTGATGGGGGTAGGAAATGGCAGAGGGGTGGGGGGTCTCTCTAAATAACCTGACATCCAGCAGTGTGTGTGTGTGTGTGTGTGTGTGTGTGTGTGTGTGTGTGTGTGTGTGTGTGTGTGTGTGTGTGTGTGTGTGTGTGTGTGTGTGGTGTGTGTGTGTGTGTGTTTGACTGTGATTGCTACACTGTGTGAATATGTAAACGGGCTGCTGATGATGATGATGAGTACTCAGGCTCTTAGTTTGAGGGGGAATGATTTGAAGCTATTGATAAAGTTTGCACCATTTTGAAACCATTGTTCACTCACAACATACAAGATAAAAAGGAGATAGACGAGGCCTGTAGGAGAATAGAAGAAGAGCCAGAGAGACAGAGACACAGAGACATAGAGATAGACAGAGAGAGACAGAGAGACACAGAGACAGAGAGAGAGAGACACAGAGACACAGAGACAGAGAGACACAGAGAGAGACAGAGAGAGACACAGAGAGAGAGAGACAGAGACAGAGAGAGACAGAGAGAGACAGGGCTGACACGCTGACAGTCAGAGCTGTTCCCCAGACTGAGTCAGAGCTGTTCCCCAGACTGAGTCAGAGCTGTTCCCCAGACTGAGTCAGAGTCTGTTCCCCAGACTGACAGTTAGAGCTGTTCCCCACACTGACAGTCAGAGCTGTTCCCCCACACTGACAGTCAGAGCTGTTCCCCACACTGGACAGTCAGAGCTGTTCCCCCACACTGACAGTCAGAGCTGAAGAGATATCACGTCTCAAGGAGACAGCATGAGAGTTACAGTGTTCTCAGTACCCAGCTGGTCTTTGCGAACACACAGTACCTCTCTGCTGCAGATAAATAAACCCTCCTCGTCATCTTAGCGTTCTAGACACGGTCTATTTTGACAAACTGTGGCTCTACGTTTGTGCATCTTCCCCGCTTTCAATGGCCGACACTCTTGCTTTTCAAAGAGCAATTAACTCTCATTAACCACATTTATGACGCAAGGTGGACCCCTCCCTCTGCCAGTTCTTATCTCTCTCTCTTTCACACACTCACACACACACACACACACACACACACACACACACACAGCTCAGCCAGGAGCCGGGGTAGACCCAGCAGTTGTTTCATTACCATCTCTGTTCCTTGTATTGTCGCTGATGCTGTGAATACCAAAACACGTCAAAAAACAATCCTTTTCAGATGCACTAATGCAAATCACTCGGCCAATCATTAGATTCCATTCAAATAACTCTTATTTGTTATTCAGATCATTATTTTTTGAAGAGAGAAACCAAGTGAACCATCCTTGATGGCGTTGACAGTGAGAGATTTTATAGACTTAATTGGTGACAAAAAACATTTAGAGAGGAGGCGGAGTCTAATGTTGGTGCTTTTTTAATTAGAGGAACATAGTTCTTTCTCTTTGAACATCTCTCATCTCTCTTTCAACATCTTTAGGGAAGGTCCCACCAGGTTGAATCTTGATTGGTGCTAAGGCCTGCCAATCATTTACCACGACCCAAACATAAGAAGGTGCTGACTCCAGATACCCAAAATTGTAACAAACCTTTCGATCCCAACCCAGTGTGTGTGTGTGTGTGTGCGTGTGCGTGTGCGCGTGTGTGTGTGTGTGTGTGCGTGTGTGTGTGTGTGTGTGTGTGTGTGTGTGTGTGTGTGCGTGTGTGTGGTGTGTGTGTGTGTGTGCGTGTGTGTGTGCGTGTGCGTGTGCGCGTGCGCTGTGTGTGTGTGTGTGTGCGTGTGTGTGGTGTGTGTGTGTGTGTGTGTGTGTGGTGTGTGAGTGTGCGTGTGTGTGGACACGTTATCCGCGGATGTAGCTAACTCAGCTTCATCTGTTAACAGCTCTCCGTCAGGGGAATCATTCTGTGTTCTGTCTCTCCTTGGTAAATGTATCTGAAACGATAGTGAGTTCTGACTTGGATTGTTCCAGTGGACCACAAAGCACAAAGGCACGTCTGTCTACAATATTACATCTCCCTCTTCTTTCACAACAGCATCATCATCATCATCTGGGTCACTAGACTGACATTTCTGCAGTAAATAGTCAATGTAGGTGTCTAGGGATGGAATTTAAGGATGTTAGGCACTCAGAGACTAGCGCAGGAATACGTAATAGATAAATAATAATAATAATAATAAATAATATGTAATAGGGGGGGGGTATTTTCTCCACCCAAACAAAAGAGCGAGGTGTAAAACCTCTAAATAATACAAGGATAAGACCCGTCAAACAAGTGTACTATAACGTGTAGCATGGCCGATACAACAGCACAGGTACTCACAAGACCAGAGGACATGGTAACAATAACCGACAGCAGGGAACAGAGGGCACATATATAACACATACTAAATCAGGGGGGAAATGGGAACCAGGTGTGTGTTATCAGACAAGGCAGTTCAGGGTTGATGATAATGAATCCCGTTCAGTGACACCTAGAAGGCCAGGTGATGTAGACCTCTAGAAGGCCAGGTGACGTAGACCTCTAGAAGGCCAGGTGACATAGACCTCTAGAAGGCCAGGTGACATAGACCTCTAGACCCCTAGAAGGCCAGGTGATGTAGACCTCTAGAAGGCCAGGTGTGTAGACCTCTAGACCCCTAGAAGGCCAGGTGATGTAGACCTCTAGAAGGCCAGGTGATGTAGACCTCTAGAAGGCCAGGTGATGTAGACCTCTAGAAGGCCAGGTGATGTAGACCTCTAGAAGGCCAGGTGACGTAGACCTCTAGAAGGCCAGGTGATGTAGACCTCTAGAAGGCCAGGTGATGTAGACCTCTAGAAGGCCAGGTGATGTAGACCTCTAGAAGGCCAGGTGACATAGACCTCTAGAAGGCCAGGTGACATAGACCTCTAGAAGGTCAGGTGACTAGACCTCTAGAAGGCCAGGTGATGTAGACCTCTAGAAGGCCAGGTGATGTAGACCTCTAGAATGCCAGGTGATGTAGACCTCTAGACCCCTAGAAGGCCAGGTGATGTAGACCTCTAGAAGGCCAGGTGATGTAGACCTCTAGAAGGCCAGGTGACGTAGACCTCTAGAAGGCCAGGTGATGTAGACCTCTAGAAGGCCAGGTGAACGGAATGAGCAGTAGTACCGGGGGAATCCGTGACAATTCAATCCCTTCTAGACGATATCCTGGACAAAATGGTTCACTGTAACAGTGAAGGTGTACAGTTGGCAGTAGGAAACCTAGAAGGCCTAGAAAACCTGAGTCTACGCCTTCACTATGGTGAATCACTACAAATACCCAGAAAACCTTAGTCTGCGCCTTCACTGTGATGAATCTCTACAAATACCCAGAAAACCTTAGTCTGCGCCTTCACTATGATGAATCTCTACAAATACCCAGAAAACCTGAGTCTGCGCCTTCACTATGGTGAATCACTACAAATACCCAGAAAACCTGAGTCTATGGTGAATCACTACAAATACCCAGAAAACCTTAGTCTGCGCCTTCACTATGGTGAATCTCTACAAATACCCAGAAAACCTGAGTCTATGGTGAATCACTAAAACAATACAGAAAAACTATGGAAAAAGAAGGAAAAGCTCATCAAAAATCAGCTCAATGTAATTAAAGTATATAATCTACCCACTTCTGAGGAAAAATGGAAAACAAAGAGTTATCTATAAAAAAAACAGAGAAGTATGGATAAACCACTTCTCCAATCTTTTTGGCTCTATAACAAAGAATAAAGAGAAAAAACATATACAGGATCAAATAGTAATCTTAGAATCAACTATTACAGACTACCAGAAACCCACTGGATTCTCCAATTACATTGAATGAGTTACAGGACAAAATAAAAACCCTCCAACCCAAAAAGGCCTGTGGTGTTGATGGTATCCTAAATTAAATGATCAAATATATAGACCACAAATTCATCTACCCCAATATTTGGAACCAAGGACTGATCACACCCAATCCACAAAAGTGGAGACAAATTTGACCTCAATAACTACCTTGGGATATGCATCAACAGCAATCTTGGGAAAAATCCTCTGCATTATCATTAACAGCAGACTCGTACATTTCCTCAGCAAAAGAGAGAGAGAGAGAGAGAGAGAGAGAGAGAGAGAGAGAGAGAGAGAGAGAGAGAGAGAGAGAGAGAGAGAGAGAGAGAGAGGAGAGAGAGAGAGAGAGAGAGAGAGAGAGAGAGAGAGAGAGAGGAGAGAGAGAGAGAGAGAGAGAGAGAGAGGAGAGAGAGAGAGAGAGAGAGAGAGAGAGAGAGAGAGAGAGAAGAGACATAAATTTGCTATTTGAAATGTCTTTATCTTCTTTGGAACTTTTTTAGAGTAATGTTTACTGTTCATTTTGAATTGTTTGAATTGTTTGCTATAGTTTATTGTCTACTTCACTTGCTTTGGCATACATACAGTTGAAGTCTAATGTTCCAATTTCAGGATCATTAAAACTCGTTTTTCATCCACTCCACGAATCTGTTAACAAACTATAGTTTTGGCAAGTTGGTTAGGACATCTACTTTGTGCATGACACAAGTAATTTTTCCAACAAATTGTTTACAGACAGATTATTTCACTTATAATTCACTGTATCACAATATAAGGGTCAGAAGTTTACATACACTAAGTTGACTGTGCCTTTAAACAGCTTGGAAAATTCCAGAAAATGATGTCATGGCTTTAGAAGCTTCTGATAGGCTAAGTGACATCATTTGAGGCAATTGGAGGTGTACCTGCAGATGTATTTCAAGGCCTACCTTCAAACTCAGGCCTTTTGCTTGACATCATTGGAAAATCAAAAGAAATCAGCCAAGACCTAAATATTGTAGACCTCCACAAGTCTGGTTCATGATTGGGAGCAATTTTCAAACGCCTGAAGGTACCATGTTCATCTGTACAAACAATAGTACACAAGTATAAACACCATGGGACCACGCAGCCGTCATACCGCTCTGGAAGGAGACGCGTTCTGTCTCCTAGAGATGAACGTACTTTGGTGCTTAAAGTTCAAATCAATCCCAGAACAACAACTAAAGGACCTTGTCAAGATGCTGGAGGAAACAGGTACAAAAGTATCTATATCCACAGTAAAACGAGTCCTATATAGGCATAACCTGAAAGGCCACTCAACAAGGAAGAAGCCACTTCTCCAAAAACCGCCATAGAAAAAGCCAGACTTACAGTTTGCAACTGCACATGGGGACAAAGATCATACTTTTTGGAGAAAAGTCCTCTGGTGTGATGAAACAAAAATAGAACTGCTTGGCCATAATGAACATCATTATGTTTGGATGAAAAAGGGGGAGACTTGCAAGCCGAAGAACACCATCCTAACCGTGAAGCACGGGGTGGCAGCATCATGTTGAGGGGGTGCTTTGCTGCAGGAGGGACTGGTGCACTTCACAAAATAGATGGCATCATGAGGGAGAAAAATTATGTGATATATTGAAGCAACATCTCAAGACATCAGTCAGGAAGTTAAAGCTTGGTCACAAATGGGTCTTCCAAATGGACAATGACCCCAAGCATACTTCCAAAGTTGTGGCAAAATGGCTTAACGATAACAGTCAAGGTGTTGGAGTGGCCATCACAAAGCCCTGACCTCAATCCTATTAAAAATGTGTGGGCAGAACTGAAAAAGTGTGTGCGAGTAAGGAGGCCAACAAACCTGACTCAGTTACACCAGCTCTGTCAGGAGGAATGGGCCAATATTAACCCAACTTATTGTGGGAAGCTTGTGGAAGGCTACCTGAAACATTTGACCCAAATTAAACAACTTAAAGAGAGAGAGAGAGGAGAGAGAGGAGAGAGACAGAGAGAGAGAGAGAGAGAGAGAGAGAGAGAGAGAGAGAGAGAGAGAGAGAGAGACAGAGACAGAGACAGAGAGAGACAGAGAGAAGAGAGAGAGAGAGAGAGAGAGAGAGAGAGAGAGAGAGATGTAGCATCACTCTTTTCAGGTATTCAGCAATAAGTCTGTCTTTATCTATTGTATGTAAGTCCCTCAGGGGAATAGGAGAGATAACTCTCTATTGTAAGTCCCTCAGGGGAATAGGAGAGGTAAGCCTTAAGTCTCTCTGTTTCCTGTCAGCTCAACATCTCAGAGATTTGGGTGAAGGAAAAGGGATGGAGAGGTTGACAAAGGGGAATAATCGGTGATAGGAGGAGGGAAATGAGGGTTTGGGGGATGAATAGAGCCAGTTGACAATGGACTGCCCGGGGGGGTAGAGCCAGTAGACAATGGGCTGACTGAGGGGGGATAGAGCCAGTAGATAATATGCTGACTGAGAGGAGATAGAGCCAGTAGCTAATGGGCTGACTGAGGGGGGAAAGAGCCAGTAGATAATGTGCTGACTGAGAGGGGATAGAGCCAGTAGATAATGGACTGACTGAGAAGGGGATAGAGCCAGTAGATAATGGACTGACTGAGAAGGGGATAGAGCCAGTAGATAATGGACTGACTGAGAGGGGATAGAGCCAGTAGATAATGGACTGACTGAGAGGGGATAGAGCCAGTAGATAATGGACTGACTGAGAGGGGATAGAGCCAGTAGATAATGGACTGACTGAGAGGGGATAGAGCCAGTAGATAATGGACTGACTGAGAGGGGATAGAGCCAGTAGATAATGGACTGACTGAGAGGGGATAGAGCCAGTAGATAATGGACTCACTGAGAGGGGATAGAGCCAGTAGATAATGGACTGACTGAGAGGGGATAGAGCCAGTAGATAATGGACTGACTGAGAAGGGGATAGAGCCAGTAGATAATGTGCTGACTGAGAGGGGATAGAGCCAGTAGATAATGGACTGACTGAGAAGGGGATAGAGCCAGTAGATAATGGACTGACTGAGAAGGGGATAGAGCCAGTAGCTAATGGGCTCACTGAGAGGGGATAGAGCCAGTAGATAATGGACTGACTGAGAAGGGGATAGAGCCAGTAGATAATGGACTGACTGAGAAGGGGATAGAGCCAGTAGATAATGGACTCACTGAGAGGGGATAGAGCCAGTAGCTAATGGGCTCACTGAGAGGGGATAGAGCCAGTAGATAATGGACTGACTGAGAAGGGGATAGAGCCAGTAGATAATGGACTGACTGAGAAGGGGATAGAGCCAGTCGCTAATGGGCTGACTGAGAGGGGATAGAGCCAGTAGATAATGGACTCACTGAGAGGGGATAGAGCCAGTAGCTAATGGGCTCACTGAGAGGGGATAGAGCCAGTAGATAATGGACTGACTGAGAAGGGGATAGAGCCAGTAGATAATGGGCTGACTGAGAGGAGATAGAGCCAGTAGATAATGGACTGACTGAGAAGGGGATAGAGCCAGTAGATAATGGACTGACTGAGAGGGGATAGAGCCAGTAGCTAATGGGCTCACTGAGAGGGGATAGAGCCAGTAGATAATGGACTGACTGAGAGGGGATAGAGCCAGTAGCTAATGGGCTCACTGAGAGGGGATAGAGCCAGTAGATAATGGGCTGACTGAGAGGGGATAGAGCCAGTAGATAATGGACTGACTGAGAGGGGATAGAGCCAGTAGCTAATGGGCTCACTGAGAGGGGATAGAGCCAGTAGATAATGGACTGACTGAGAAGGGGATAGAGCCAGTAGATAATGGACTCACTGAGAGGGGATAGAGCCAGTAGCTAATGGGCTCACTGAGAGGGGATAGAGCCAGTAGATAATGGACTGACTGAGAAGGGGATAGAGCCAGTAGATAATGGACTGACTGAGAAGGGGATAGAGCCAGTCGCTAATGGGCTGACTGAGAGGGGATAGAGCCAGTAGATAATGGACTCACTGAGAGGGGATAGAGCCAGTAGCTAATGGGCTCACTGAGAGGGGATAGAGCCAGTAGATAATGGACTGACTGAGAAGGGGATAGAGCCAGTAGATAATGGGCTGACTGAGAGGAGATAGAGCCAGTAGATAATGGACTGACTGAGAAGGGGATAGAGCCAGTAGATAATGGACTGACTGAGAGGGGATAGAGCCAGTAGCTAATGGTATCACTGAGAGGGGATAGAGCCAGTAGATAATGGACTGACTGAGAGGGGATAGAGCCAGTAGCTAATGGGCTCACTGAGAGGGGATAGAGCCAGTAGATAATGGGCTGACTGAGAGGGGATAGAGCCAGTAGATAATGGACTCACTGAGAAGGGGATAGAGCCAGTAGATAATGGACTGACTGAGAAGGGGATAGAGCCAGTAGATAATGGACTCACTGAGAGGGGATAGAGCCAGTAGCTAATGGGCTCACTGAGAGGGGATAGAGCCAGTAGATAATGGACTGACTGAGAAGGGGATAGAGCCAGTAGATAATGGACTCACTGAGAGGGGATAGAGCCAGTAGATAATGGACTCACAGAGATGGGATAGAGCCAGTAGATAATGGACTCACTGAGAAGGGGATAGAGCCAGTCGCTAATGGGCTGACTGAGAGGGGATAGAGCCAGTAGATAATGGACTCACTGAGAGGGGATAGAGCCAGTAGCTAATGGGCTCACTGAGAGGGGATAGAGCCAGTAGATAATGGACTGACTGAGAAGGGGATAGAGCCAGTAGATAATGGGCTGACTGAGAGGAGATAGAGCCAGTAGATAATGGACTGACTGAGAAGGGGATAGAGCCAGTAGATAATGGACTGACTGAGAGGGGATAGAGCCAGTAGATAATGGGCTGACAGAGAGGGGATAGAGCCAGTAGATAATGGACTGACTGAGAGGGGATAGAGCCAGTAGCTAATGGGCTCACTGAGAGGGGATAGAGCCAGTAGATAATGGGCTGACTGAGAGGGGATAGAGCCAGTAGATAATGGACTCACTGAGAAGGGGATAGAGCCAGTAGATAATGGACTGACTGAGAAGGGGATAGAGCCAGTAGATAATGGACTGACTGAGAAGGGGATAGAGCCAGTAGATAATGGACTGACTGAGAAGGGGATAGAGCCAGTAGATAATGGACTCACTGAGAAGGGGATAGAGCCAGTAGATAATGGACTGACTGAGAAGGGGATAGAGCCAGTAGATAATGGACTGACTGAGAGGGGATAGAGCCAGTAGATAATGGACTCACTGAGAAGGGGATAGAGCCAGTAGATAATGGACTGACTGAGAAGGGGATAGAGCCAGTAGATAATGGGCTGACTGAGAGGGGATAGAGCCAGTAGATAATGGACTGACTGAGAAGGGGATAGAGCCAGTAGATAATGGACTGACTGAGAAGGGGATAGAGCCAGTAGATAATGGACTGACTGAGAAGGGGATAGAGCCAGTAGATAATGGACTGACTGAGAAGGGGATAGAGCCAGTAGATAATGGACTGACTGAGAGGGGATAGAGCCAGTAGATAATGGACTGACTGAGAGGGGATAGAGCCAGTAGTTAATGGACTGACTGACTGGGGAATAGAGCCAGTAGATAATGGACTGACTGAGAAGGGGATAGAGCCAGTAGCTAATGGGCTGACAGAGAGGGGATAGAGCCAGTAGATAATGGGCTGACAGAGAGGGGATAGAGCCAGTAGATAATGGGCTGACAGAGAGGGGATAGAGCCAGTAGATAATGGACTGACTGAGAAGGGGATAGAGCCAGTAGATAATGGGCTGACAGAGAGGGGATAGAGCCAGTAGATAATGGGCTGACAGAGAGGGGATAGAGCCAGTAGATAATGGGCTGACAGAGAGGGGATAGAGCCAGTAGATAATGGGCTGACAGAGAGGGGATAGAGCCAGTAGATAATGGGCTGACAGAGAGGGGATAGAGCCAGTAGATAATGGGCTGACAGAGAGGGGATAGAGCCAGTAGATAATGGACTGACTGAGAGGGGATAGAGCCAGTAGATAATGGACTGACTGAGAGGGGATAGAGCCAGTAGATAATGGACTGACTGAGAAGGGATAGAGCCAGTAGATAATGGACTGACTGAGAAGGGGATAGAGCCAGTAGGTAATGGACTGACTGAGAAGGGGATAGAGCCAGTAGATAATGGGCTGACAGAGAGGGGATAGAGCCAGTAGATAATGGGCTGACAGAGAGGGGATAGAGCCAGTAGATAATGGGCTGACAGAGAGGGGATAGAGCCAGTAGATAATGGGCTGACAGAGAGGGGATAGAGCCAGTAGATAATGGGCTGACAGAGAGGGGATAGAGCCAGTAGATAATGGGCTGACAGAGAGGGGATAGAGCCAGTAGATAATGGGCTGACTGAGAGGGGATAGAGCCAGTAGTTAATGGACTGACTGACTGGGGAATAGAGCCAGTAGATAATGGACTGACTGAGAAGGGGATAGAGCCAGTAGATAATGGACTGACTGAGAGGGGATAGAGCCAGTAGATAATGGGCTGACAGAGAGGGGATAGAGCCAGTAGATAATGGACTGACAGAGAGGGGATAGAGCCAGTAGATAATGGGCTGACTGAGAGGGGATAGAGCCAGTAGTTAATGGACTGACTGACTGGGGAATAGAGCCAGTAGATAATGGACTGACTGAGAAGGGGATAGAGCCAGTAGCTAATGGGCTGACAGAGAGGGGATAGAGCCAGTAGATAATGGACTGACAGAGAGGGGATAGAGCCAGTAGATAATGGGCTGACTGAGAGGGGATAGAGCCAGTAGTTAATGGACTGACTGACTGGGGAATAGAGCCAGTAGATAATGGACTGACTGAGAAGGGGATAGAGCCAGTAGATAATGGACTGACTGAGAGGGGATAGAGCCAGTAGATAATGGGCTGACTGAGAGGGGATAGAGCCAGTAGATAATGGACTGACTGAGAGGGGATAGAGCCAGTAGTTAATGGACTGACTGACTGGGGAATAGAGCCAGTAGATAATGGGCTGACAGAGAGGGGATAGAGCCAGTAGATAATGGACTGACAGAGAGGGGATAGAGCCAGTAGATAATGGGCTGACTGAGAGGGGATAGAGCCAGTAGTTAATGGACTGACTGACTGGGGAATAGAGCCAGTAGATAATGGACTGACTGAGAAGGGGATAGAGCCAGTAGCTAATGGGCTGACAGAGAGGGGATAGAGCCAGTAGATAATGGGCTGACTGAGAGGGGATAGAGCCAGTAGATAATGGGCTGACAGAGAGGGGATAGAGCCAGTAGATAATGGACTGACTGAGAGGGGATAGAGCCAGTAGATAATGGACTGACAGAGAGGGGATAGAGCCAGTAGATAATGGGCTGACTGAGAGGGGATAGAGCCAGTAGATAATGGGCTGACTGAGAGGGGATAGAGCCAGTAGATAATGGACTGACTGAGAAGGAGATAGAGCCAGTAGATAATGGACTCACTGAGAGGGGATAGAGCCAGTAGATAATGGACTGACTGAGAAGGGGATAGAGCCAGTAGATAATGGACTGACTGAGAGGGGATAGAGCCAGTAGATAATGGACTGACTGAGAAGGGGATAGAGCCAGTAGATAATGGACTGACAGAGAGGGGATAGAGCCAGTAGATAATGGACTGACTGAGAAGGGGATAGAGCCAGTAGATAATGGACTGACTGAGAGGGGATAGAGCCAGTAGATAATGGACTGACTGAGAGGGGATAGAGCCAGTAGATAATGGACTGACTGAGAGGGGATAGAGCCAGTAGATAATGGGCTGACTGAGAAGGGGATAGAGCCAGTAGATAATGGGCTGACTGAGAAGGGGATAGAGCCAGTAGATAATGGACTGACTGAGAGGGGATAGAGCCAGTAGATAATGGACTGACTGAGAGGGGATAGAGCCAGTAGATAATGGGCTGACTGAGAAGGGGATAGAGCCAGTAGATAATGGGCTGACAGAGAGGGGATAGAGCCAGTAGATAATGGACTGACTGAGAAGGGGATAGAGCCAGTAGATAATGGACTGACTGAGAAGGGGATAGAGCCAGTAGATAATGGACTGACTGAGAGGAGATAGAGCCAGTAGATATATCATTGTCTTTAGTTCATATAATATGTTATATATATATATATGTGTGTGTTGAGTTTATATTGTTGTTCCGTATATAATACACTCATTACTGATTCACATTCCACAATAGCCTACCAAGTATGATTTTAGGTGTAGAGAAGTAGCAGTATCTGCCTGTTTCCCCATGCATGTGTGTTTCTGTCTGTCTGTGAGTCGACACCAGCTGTGTGTGTGTGTGTTTGTCCGTCAGCAGCTGTTGATCAGATGTACTTGGCCTAGCAGAGCGCTGGCTTTGCTTCGCTATCGACTGAGAGACAGTGGGGGGTCTTTCACATCACAAGGTTGATAATGATCACATAGATATAGGATGCAGTTTAGGACATCAGACACCACAGCCATATGTCCAGCACAATACACACACACACACACACACACACACACACACACACACACACACACACACACACACACACACACACACACACACACATACACACACACACACACACACACACACACACACACACACACACACACACACACACACTTGTATTATTGCAACATATGCAAAGCCCTACCCTTGTTTAAATGAAATGCTGCACATGTCATGGTTAGAATAATGTCTGTCTTATAACGAACTACCTGTTGTCTAATCGGGTCCCGTTAGGCATTTTTAACGGTCTTGGAAAAAAGGACTCCTTGGAAATGATTCTGTCCCTTTAACCGGTAGGTGGAGCCTCCTTACTGTCGTCCGCCTCTTATGTAAATCCCAGCCTCTCCTTCTTCCCGTGATATAGCGCAGCAGTCGGTTTGTATCCATAGCCAACTCTATCCTATCCAAGTCACGGTTTGTGGGAGGTTTAAACCTACTAGTCTACTTTCTAATACCGTTTTGGTGAGCTTTCAACTGGAAGCAACAGCTAATTATAGCGAGAGTAGTTTACTGCAAGAGGCTCCAGTTTCGCGGTGTTGTTCGGGCTACTCATTATAGGAATTAACGAAGAAGACGCAAGACGCTCCTTAGATTTCACCAACGCATAAAGGAGAACATCTTTATTTTTCCTTGCCTAAACTGAAGACTTGTATTTGTAGACTAACGCCTACTAATAGAAGACAGCCTCCATCGAAGTGTTTCGGGAAGTTTGGGTTGTAAATACGCCTGTGGGTCATTTATTTAGGCTAAGATTTACCAGTGGGATTGGAGTGTATTTCCTCTCTTTCTTTTCAATGCTTTGTGAGAACGGGTGGTCGTCTACCGTAAAAACGGTGAGTGTTGCTCTGAAGACGTTTTCAAACTTTTTTTATTGCGCCATTTGGGAATTTTTCGATTTGGCCACAAATGTAAAGGGAGGGGGGGGGGGTTATGTTTTTTTATGCTAGTAGCCCCCCAAAATAAACAGAGTGGATGATGTTGGAGAGGGTGAATGTATTTCACCGGTGTAGTTGGCAACGTTGTATTCGGTAACGTAACTATGTTGGGACACGGAGTTCTTTAGTTCTGTGTTCACTGTTGCGAGGCGATGGTGGTAACAATCATTTGCGAGGTTGTTGTAGCTTGTTATTTTTTTTTTCCTTCAGTGTAGTTAGAGGGTATTCACGGGGTTATTGGTTCCGATATAATTACTGAATCTAGAACCAAATAGCCATTTCAACACTTTTCAAGGATGCATAAGTTACTTGACATGTTCTATACAATTAGAAATCTATACAAGGACAGTGTTTTTAATGATAAATCGTGATAACCCACATTTCCTTAATTGAGAAGGATCCCCCCCCCCCCCCCCCCCCCCCCACACACACACACACACACACACTAGATATTGACAGATGTGAAATCGCCAGACACAATAGTTGTATCATAACATAATAATGTGTTAATCACAAGTGCAACGTGCTAGGCTGATTCCCAGTACTCTCTCCCCTTTCTCTCTCTCTCTTGTGTCCCCAGTAAGGCTATTGATAACGGAGATAAGTGAAGAGTGCGCTCCCACGCCTGCCCTGACCTCTAGATGCCGGGCATAAACTCCACCACCGCCCCTCACTATGAGTCAGGCTGGGAGATGGAGTACGACCGCTATCAACATTACTTCTACGACGACCACGATCCGGATGAGGATTTCTTTAAATCCACTGCGCCCAGCGAGGACATATGGAAGAAATTCGAGCTAGTACCGACCCCGCCCATGTCCCCTATCCGGACTTTAGAGGGGGCAGCCGGGGTCGGGATGATCTGCCCTTCCCTGGGGGACAAACTCGAGTGGGTGTCCCAGTTTTTGGGTCAAGAGGACGACCAGGATGTGCCGTGTAAATTCAGTTCTGCCGACGAGGCTTTGGGGAACCTGAGCTCCATTATCATTCAGGACTGCATGTGGAGCAGCTTCTCCGCGAGCAAACAGCTGGAGAAAGTTGTCGGGGAACGATATGCTTCCTGTCCCGGGTCGGGGCCGACCAAACCAGCTGGCATCAACACCACCGGGAGGGCGCAGTGTGTGACGATACCCATGGACGCTCAGGTTCTCAGTAGCTTGGCAACGGATTGCGTGGACCCGGCTGCTGTTCTCACCTTCCCCCTGACCGGGGGACCGTTCAAGAAACCTGCGGTGTCCTCCGGTTCGGAATCCCCCACAGACTCATCAGGTAAGTTACAAGTTCAACGTTGGTCTGTAAACTGACTATATGAAGGTCCTTTTACTGTCGTGAGTCTGGGACTCTGGATGCTGTCAATTTGCTATAGTTAACATACTGGCCAATAAGCAACAACCTGGTCTCAGAGCATTTCATATTATTTTGTACGTAAATTTGCAACACTCCATTTAGTATGATATGTTATGTTTCGTGTGATATGTATTCATTTGTGAATTTCCATCACCCATTTCATATATGTTATGAATGACAATTCGTATATGTTACGAATTTGCAAAAAGCACAATATGTTACAAATTTGCAAATATGATGTGAATTTTAGTTAGGTGGCTAAAGTTAGCTAGGCTGTTTTGTTTTTGAGAAAATTATTATTTTACAATGACAGCCTACCGGGGAACAGTGGGTTAACTGCCTTGTTCAGGGGGCAGAACAACAGATTTTTACCTTGTCAGCTCGGGGATACGATCCAGCAAACTTTTGGTTATTAGTCCAACGCTCTAACCACTAGGCTACCTGCCTCTAACCACTAGGCTACCTGCCTCTAACCACTAGGCTACCTGCCTCTAACCACTAGGCTACCTGCCTCTAACCACTAGGCTACCTGCCTCTAACCACTAGGCTACCTGCCTCTAACCACTCGGCTACCTGCCTCTAACCACTCGGCTACCTGCCTCTAACCACTCGGCTACCTGCCTCTAACCACTCGGCTACCTGCCTCTAACCACTCGGCTACCTGCCTCTAACCACTCGGCTACCTGCCTCTAACCACTCGGCTACCTGCCTCTAACCACTCGGCTACCTGCCTCTAACCACTCGGCTACCTGCCTCTAACCACTAGGCTACCTTTCTCTAACCACTAGGCTACCTGCCTCTAACCACTAGACTACCTGCCTCTAACCACTCGGCTACCTGCCTCTAACCACTAGGCTACCTGCCTCTAACCACTCGACTACCTGCCTCCACCTCTTGCTATGTGTGACTATGTTTCATGATATGCAAATTTCTTTATTTTCCTTTAAAGCTGCAACATGTAACTTTTTAGAACCAAATTCACATAAATGTGTTATAGATATGTTATTCTCATTGTAAGGAAGTTTAAGAAGCAGGTAGATCTGTTCTATGTGTGCTATTTCTATGCGTTCCAAGGTTAGTTTAGTTTCTTTAACGCTTGGTTTTGTACACCGGCTTCAAAACAGCTGAAAATACAATATTTTTGGTTGTGGAAAATATATTTTCACATCGGTTTAGATGGTAATAATGATTCTCTACACTATACTTCCTTGTTTTTGTCACAAACTGAAATTAGGCTAACTAAACCATTTTAGCAACCAGGAAATAGCAGAGTGATTTATGCATAGTGCATCTTCAAGTCAGAAATGTGGTCTCAATCTATTGGGTGCCTGAAAGCTCGGTATTCATGGTTCAACTGTGCAGGTGAGCATACACTTTCAGCACAAAACTGTTTACATGTATTTATTTATTTTTAAATTAAGAAGGAACATTTTGTTTAATGGAAAATTGTGTTTTTACAAAGGAGTTATATTTCCTTACCAAAAGTGGCCAATGAAACTGTAGAATAGACCTCAGAAATGTAGTAGTTGGTTGACAGACAGATACCTGGGAACCAATCTGTCCGTACCTCTTATCTGGCTACAATGCTCTATAGCCTATAAGGCCCCTCGTCCTCTCTCTTTGTAAAATGCCCATTTGAAATCATTAAAACACACACACACACACAAAAAACATCTTCTAGTAATTACCTCTTCAAGAGCAGATCATCCACAGGGAAGGAATTTACACGCAGAGTGCATACCAAACGGCATACTTAGTCCCTATATATAGTGCACTACTTTTGACCAGAGCCCTATGGAACCCTATCCCCTATATATAGTGCACTACTTTTGACCAGAGCCCTATGGAACCCTATTCCCTATATAGTGCACTACTTTTGACCAGAGCCCTATGGAACCCTATCCCCTATATATAGTGCACTACTTTAGACCAGAGCCCTATGGAACCCTATCCCCTATATATAGTGCACTACTTTAGACCGGAGCCATATTCCCTAAATAGTGCACTACTTTAGACCAGAACCCTATGGAACCCTATTCCCAATATAGTGCACTACTTTAGACCAGAGCCCTATGGAACCCTATTCCCTATATAGTGCACTACTTTAGACCAGAACCCTATGGAACCCTATTCCCTATATAGTGCACTACTTTAGACCAGAGCCCTATGGAACCCTATCCCCTATATATAGTGCACTACTTTAGACCGGAGCCATATTCCCTAAATAGTGCACTACTTTAGACCAGAACCCTATTCACTATAAAGTGCTCTACTTTAGACCAGAGCCCTATGGAACCCTATCCCCTATAGGGAATAGGGTTCCATAGGGCTCAGGTCTAAAGTAGTGCACTATATAGGGACTAGGGTTCCATTTGGGAAACAACCAGAGAGCATTAGTACTACTACCACTGGCTCCCTGGAGTCTGGTCAGCGAGTTGGAGCCGAAATTAGATGTATATGATGTTAAATGTAGGCCCAGTGTTAAACATCCACATTTAGACACAAGGCTATGATATATTTCTACATATTGGAATAGCCGAAGTTGTTACAACCAAAGAATATCTCCAAAGATTATTCTTTGTATAGTGAATGGCTGTAGTGAACTGGTCACAGCACGTGGCTTCAATGCTCGGCCTTGTTGCAAATTGAATGATTGTGGGGGGGGGAGGAAACTCTGATAAAACCAGTGATTTTGCTCGGAGACTGAGGTCCCTTGTTATTACTCAGAATGTGAGAACACTAGCCACATATCATTCTGTCTCCCCCCCCCCCCCCCCCCCTCCTCCTCCCACCACGTGACTGAAATGAATAACCTGAGAGGGGGACTTTCCACTGGGCATGAGGTAGGCACTGATCGTGTGTCATGCCCATTTCGGGTCATAGGATGTCATACTAATTTGGGGCTTTTCATCTCGTAGAATTGAGGAAGAGACACAAGACCCACTTGTGTTTGACAACAGCTGATAATCAGATAATGGCGACGCCTTGTACCAAAATGAACCAATGGCGGGAATCGACTCAATTGTGCATCAGATGACGCCTTATCATGAATGAGCCTAGTATGGGGTAGATTAGAGTTTACTGAACAGTAAATTCAAAATAGTACCCAGTATTAGTAGTACCCAGTATGTAGTACCCAGTATTAGTAGTACCCAGTATTAGTGTACCCAGTATTAGTAGTACCCAGTATAAGTAGTACGAGCAGTACCCAGTATTAGTAGTACCCAGTATAAGTAGTACGAGTAGTACCCAGTTTTAGTAGTACCCAGTATGCAGTTTTAGTGGTAGGCAAGACTTTGACACAGATTTCAGACCTGTGTGATATGACGTTTAGAAGAGGGAGAGGGAGAGTGTGAGGGAGAGGGAGAGTGTGTGAAAGGTTGCTTGGAGTTCACTGTTCCAGAAGCTTTTACCCAGAACTCTGGGGTACGGCCAGCCACAGTGTGTGGATACAGATGCAAGCTTTTAATTTTTTATTATTCCCCCCAATTTCGTTGTATCCACTTGGTAGTTAGTCTCTACTCGTCGCTGCAGCTCCCGTACGGACTCGAGAGGCGTGCGTCCTCCGAATCCCAACAAACTGCTTCTTGACACGATGCCCGCTTAACCCAGAAGCCAGCCGCACCTACGGTGTCGGAGTGCACTGCGGTGCACTGCACTGAGTGCACGGCCTGCACCACAGGAGTCACTAGTGCACGATGGGACAAGGACATCCCTGCTGGCAAAACCCTCCCCTAACCCAGACACCGCTGGGACAATTGTGCGCCGCACCATGGGTCTCATGGCTGCGACAGAGCCCGGACTCGAACCCAGAATCTCTAGTGGCACAGCGGTGCAGTGCCTTATACCACTGTGCCACTCAGGAGGCCATCAGCAAGCTTACCGGTACACACTTTCCCTGAAATAAAGTACACAAGGGACTTAATTTATAATAAGGGGAACATCAGACCTCTCTGAAATGAAAATGGATTACCCTCCCTTCAGCCAGATATATAATTTACCTAACCCCTCCCTGAACGCTTTAAAAAAAAGTGACTCTCCCTACATCCACTTTGTTTTAATTATTATTTTGGATAGCAGAACAACATGTCTACCATTTTTTTCCCCCCTCACTTCTAGGACAGACCAGAGCCTTGGATAGGCAGTTTTACAAAGTTGTTCTTCGTCCTGTAACTATGACATGGCAACACAGGAGTTTTGATCGAGCACAGAAAGTTACGGGCCAGAAAGTTGTGGGGTCACCGTGGACAAGAGTAGGGGGTGAAAGGATCTTCTTTACAGGACAAGCATTGCATGAAAACGTTCATCGTAATTTGCAGGTCTGAGGGGGGAAAATAAATGGATACTACCTTTCAAAAGTTTGGGGGTCACTTAGAAATGTCCTTGTTTTCCATGAAAACATACCTGAAATGAGTTGCAAAATGAATAGGAAATATTGTCAAAATGTTGACAAGTTTATAAATAATACTTTTTAATTTAAATAATAATTGTGTCTTCCAAACTTTGCTTTTGTCAAAGAATCCTCCATTTGCAGCAATTACAGCCTTGCAGACCTTTGGCATTCTAGTTGTCAATTTGTTGAGGTAATCTGAAGAGATTTCACACCATGCTTCCTGAAGCACCTCCCACAAGTTGGATTGGCTTGATGAGCACTTCTTACGTACCATACGGTCAAGCTGCTCCCACAACAGCTCAATAGGGTTGAGATCTGGTGACTGTGCTGGCTACTCCATTATAGACAGAATGCAAGCTGACTGCTTCTTCCCTAAATAGTTCTTCCATAGTTTGGAGCTGTGCTTTGGGTCGTTGTCCTGTTGTAGGAGGAAATTGGCTCCAATTTAAGCGCCGTCCACCAGGTATGGCATGGCATTGCAAAATGGAGTGATCGACTTCCTTCATCAAGATCCCTTTTACCCTGTACAAATCTCCCCTTTACCACCACAAAAGCACCCCCAGACCATCACATTGCCTCCACCATGCTTGACAGACGGCGTCTAGCACTCACTCCTCCAACATCTTTTCATTTTTTTCTGCGTCTCACAAATGTTTTTCTTTGTGATCCGAACACCTCAAACTTAGATTTGTCTGACCATAACACTTTTTACCAATCTTCCTCTGTCCAGTGTCTGTGTTCTTTTGTCCTTGCCCATCTTAATCCTTTATTTTTCTTGGCCAGTCTGAGATATGGCTTTTTCTTTGCAACTCTGCCTAGAAGGCCAGCATCCCGGAGTTGCCTCTTCACTGTTGACGTTGAGACTGGTCTTTTGTGGGTACTATTTAATGTGGCTGCCAGTTGAGGACTTGTGAGGCGTCTGTTTCTCAAACTAGACACTCTAATGTACTTGTCCTCTTGCTCAGTTGTGCACCGGGGCCTCCCACTCCTCTTTCTATTCTGGTTAGATCCAGTTAGATCCAGATCCTAGATCTGTTCTGTGAAGGGAGTAGTACACAGCGTTGTACGAGATCTTCAGTTTCTTGGCAATTTCTTGTATGGAAGAGCCTTCATTTTTAAGAACAAGAATAGACTGACGAGTTTCAGGAGAAAGGTCTTTGTTTCTGGACATTTTGTGCCTGTAATCGAACCCACAAATGCTGATGCTCCAGATACTCAACTGCTTCTTTAATCAAAACAACAGTTTTCCGCTGTGCTAACATAATTGCAAAAGGGTTTTCTAATGATCAATTAGCCTTTTTAAAATGGTAAACTTGGATTAGCTGACACAACGTGCCATTGGAACACAGGAGTGATGGTTGCTGATAATGGGCCTCTGTACGCCTATGTAGATATTCCATAAAACATCTGCCGTTTTCCAGCTACAATAGTCATTTACAACATTAACAATGGCTACACTGTATTTCTGATCAATTTGTTGTTATTTTAATAGACAAAAAAAAATGTGCTTCTCTTTCAAAAACAAGGAGATTTCTAAGTGACCCCGACCTTTTGACCTTTTGAACGGTTAGTGTGTGTGTATAGCCTAATAAGAAACTCATTCTAAAACACTGAAACATTGACCCCCCCCCCACACACACTTTCTTTTCCCTCCCCAATTTCTTGGTATCCAATTGGTAGTCTTGTCAAATGACTAAACCCTCCCAAGTTCATTTTATACTATTTTAAACTGTTTTTTTTAAATATTTTGATTTCCTGTTTGTGTTTATTGTGAACATAAATGGGTAAATAAAGTGATTTTTATAAAGGATCACGTGAATAAACGTCATGCTCATAGTAGTTGATTATCTTCGTCATAGTAGTTGATTATCTTCGTTTCAGAAGTTTCTTTGATTTTTTTTTTTTTTTTTTGCTCTGGTCACTAAACTTCTCTATTGCTTCTCCAGATGATGAATCTAGTGATGATGATGAGGACGAAGAGGAGATTGATGTGGTGACTGTGGAACACAAGCAGTACAAGCCCCGGCGGCTGGCCAACGGCGGGCTGAACGGGCGGACGCCGGTGACCATCACGGTCGGAGCGGACCCTGTGGACCCGTGTATGAAACACTTCCACATCTCTATCCACCAACAGCAGCATAACTACGCAGCGCCTTCTCCGGACGCACACAAACATCCCGAGCCCCCCAGGAAGAGAGTCCGACACGAGCCCCTAAACTCTTCTCATAACTTCTCAAACTCATCTCACCCCAAGCCACACCCCGGCCCCGCCTCAACCAATCAGAACCCTGAGAGCAAACCACCTCACGTCGCAGTGGCAACGGCCGGTTCGGAGTCACCTGACGCCAACACGCTCATCCTTGCCTCCTCCCCCTCGAACTCTCCATCCTCCTCCTCCCACCACCACCTCTCCTCCTTGAAGTCCTGCTCCCACCCCTGCAGCCCCCAGTCCTCTGACTGTGAGGACACGGACAAACGCAAGACTCACAACTTCCTGGAACGTAAACGGCGCAATGACCTGCGCTCTCGTTTCCTGGCGCTGCGGGACAACATCCCTGGCTTGGCAGAGTGCCCCAAGACACCCAAGGTGGCCATCCTGACACGTGCCACTGAGTACCTGGCGCAGCTGCACTCTAGCGAGCGCCAGCGGGCACAGGAGAAACGTCAGCTGAAGGCCAGGCAACAGCAGCTACTCCGCAGGTTGGCACAGCTCAAACAATGCCCCTGAACTCACTGACTGACTGGCAGGCTGGCAAAGCTCAAACAACATCCCTGAACTGACTGGCATACTGACTGGCAGCGACCTCTAGTCGACAGAAACCAGGACTCTCATTAACTGGCAGGCCGGCAGGGAGAGAAGCCCAAGTAGTATGCTTTGCTGAATCCTATATTATTAACCAGGACTGATTCAAGACCAGGGACAGATCTCAACCCTATATTATTAAACCAGGACTGAGTCAAAACCAGGGACGGATCTCAAGCCTATATTATTAAACCAGGACTGAGTCAAAACCAGGGACGGATCTCAAGCCTATATTATTAAACCAGGACTGAGTCAAAACCAGGGACAGATCTGACCCCTATATTATTAAACCAGGACTGAGTCAAAACCAGGGACAGATCTGAACCCTATATTATAAACCAGGACTGAATCAAAACCAGGGACGGATTTGAGAGGATTTTCTTGCTCTCGTTGGCCCAATCCCAAATGGATCCCTTTGCCCCTATTCGTAGGAAAGCGGTTGAAGATCTGCAAGGGCAACAACGATCAAGGGAAAGAACATAGTGGGTTTAGTGTTGGGATGGGGTTGTGAACTCCCAGACACACACACACACACACACACACACACACACACACACACACACACACACACACACACACACACAGGATGAGATTAAGGAGCAAAGACACGAACGGTCACTTTGTGGGGTGGGGAAGTGGGTTATAATGTGGTGTTATGGTTCTGTTGTTTTGCACATTTGCTTCAGAGTGATTGACAGAGCAATCATCTCGTCAGGAAGGACAGTAACCTGATGTCACGTGATCATAGTTTTGTTATTTGGGGCGGGGGGGGGGGGGGGGGGTTCTGGGCTGGCATTTTATCTCTCTGTTATATCTACCAAATTAATAAAGTATGTAAATATGTTAATGTTAAGTCATGAGAAGTTATCATGCCACGTAGGCGGTGTGAGATTTGATTGTATGCTTGTGTAAAGAAGATTATCCCTCGCTACAGCAACAACGGCTCAGCTGGAGTTGATGTTGACATGAGAACATCTTGGAAAAAGAATCCAAAACCAAATACATTTTGATCAACTCTGAAACTCCACAAAATCTTTATACTTTCAGTGCCATTTTGAAACCAGTCAGCGACTAATGGATTTTTTTTTCTAATGATCAAAATGTTAGCCATTGCAAACAATGGCAGTTCATTTGAAACGGACAGGAAATGGAACATCTGCTTGTCCCATGTTAACGTTGCCCCTATAATATTTGCCAACCTTATTTCCTGTTATTGTCTAAGACTGTATGGTGGTATATGAGTGGATCCATCGATTGTGCATTGTGTTCAGATCAGCCTGTGTTTTGTGTGTGTGTGTGTGTGTGTGTGTGTGTTTGCATGTCTCCTTCTGTGTGTTACATACGAGTATCCTTCTAGAGAGTCCCTAATGAACCAAAACCAGAGCTTTCAGATTTCATTCTATTTTCTTTCCTGTCACTGGCTTAACTCACATATCAAAATGCTTATTATTATTTTTTTTGTTAGTAAAAAGGTGAAGTAAATAAACATTCAAATAATAACACGATTGAAACGTTACTTTGATCACACTTTGTGACGCTGTTCTCAATGCCCGTTTTTCTTTACAGTTCTAATTTAGTTTTTTGTTGATTTGTACAAAAGGTCAGAGTTTTGTACTATATTTTCCTACAGTGTTTTTTTTTTGTTGTTGTTGTGAGCTGACGTGGTTGGTATGGCTGTTATGTGCAGCCCCTCACTCTCTACCTCCCCCCCCACTCTCTCTCACCCTTCCCTGCTCAAACTAATCACTGTCTAGCCAGCACTTTCTAAAATCTCACAATAGGGCACCTAAGAGGATGTAGTTCTTTAAAGGCCTTGGCCGGTCGGTGCGTAGCCTGACGTGAACCCACTGTCTCAGCCCCTCCCTCCCTCACCCCCAGTGTACCCACTGTCTCAGCTCCTCCCTCCCTCACCCCCAGGGAACCCACTGTCTCAGCCCCCCCCCCCCCCAGGGAACCCACTGTCTCAGCCCCCCCCACCCCCCCAGGGAACCCACTGTCTCAGCCCCTCCCTCCACTCCCCCCCCCACGGAACCCACTGTCTCAGCCCCTCCCTCCCTCACCCCCAGGGAACCCACTGTCTCAGCCCCTCCCTCCCTCACCCCTAGTGTACCCACTGTCTCAGCTCCTCCCTCCCTCACCCCTAGTGAACCCACTGTCTCAGCCCTATCCTCCCTCCCTCACCCTTATTGAACCCACTGTCTCAGCCCCTCCCTCCCCCCTAGTGAACCCACTGTCTCAGCCCTATCCTCACTCCCTCCCTCAACCCCAGTGAACCCACTGTCTCAGCCCCTCCCGCCAGCTGTATCACAGCACGTTAGTTAACTCTGGGGGTGATTAGTTGAAGCCATAGCAACAGAGAAGCTCTGAAACTATGGTTGTGTGCCAAATGGTTCCCTATATAGTAATCCACTACTGACTAGAACCCTATGGGCCCTAATCCATTTATAGTGCACCCCCCCCAAGAACCCTATGGGCCCTAATCCATTTATAGTGCAACCCCCCAAGAACTCTATGGGCCCTGGTACAAAAAAAAATATTGTACAATGTAGGGAATAGGGTGCCGTAGGAGATGAGCACTCATCCTGTAGTGTAACAGACTTGATGATGTATTTTTAATATAACCTACTCAGTGGCCTGTCATCATCCTTGTTACCGAGAGAGAGAGAGATCTCAGGATTACCTCGGTAGGAGCGCTGATCTAGGATCAGTTTTGGCATATAGATAAAACAATAATAATAAGATTAGAAATGGACAGATCCTAGATCAGCACTCCTACTCTCAGATGCGTTGTGGATATGGGCAGCCTGGTTTCAGAAGGTGAGCTGCTACTAATGTTAACCCTGAAAGCTTGGATTACTCCCTCTGCCTCCCACAGAGTAGCGAGGGCGAGCGTAGAGCAGAACGATGGAGAGGGTGAGATAGTAGGGGAAAGGGCAGTTGGAAGAGAGAGAGAGAGAGAGAGAGAGTAGGAAGGGAGAGCAAAACTAGAGTATCTCTTCACTTTCACTACTTTCTTCATCTGTTCTTTCAGCACATACCACCAGTAGCCTGTATTTATCTCTTGTAACGCAAGGTCTATTAGCGCCGCCTCAGGATTGGCTGTAGCCCATTGTAGTTTTAATTTGTCACTGGTCTCTGTGTGTTAGACACAGTCATTTTGGCAGTGGGCCATACTACACTTCACTCTGGGAATTCTAATATGGTGGCAGGCAGCCTTTTCTCAAGCACTTTGTTTTCAGTACCTCGAGCCTATATGTACAGGGAGAATCAGACCAATGTAATAAATTCAAAACATCACCTCAGTCTCTTCTCTTTTTGTCTAGCCTGTTTTTTTTGTTCATATATGCTGACAACGACAATATCACATGAATGTTCTGGAATCATTCACACCACAGGAAGTTGGTGGCATCTTAATTGGGGAGCACAGGCTCAGACTTGTGGGAAGACCTATTTTTCTTGCTAGTTTTTTCCTGAAGTAAGCGTGACTGTTAGTAGGGCACTGGGCTGACTGCTTCACTTTGCAGGGTTGAGGGGATAACAAACTATTTCCAGAGGAGAGGTGTGTCCTTGTACTTTAAAATCAACACCTGTGCAAGTAAGCAGTGAAAACTACTCCCACTCTTCAACGGCCTTCTCCATGGAAACATCTCGGCCTCATTGCCATAGCAACACGTATCTAAAGTTACTATGGCTCTACTCCCCCCAGTTTCTATAGTAACCCTTACAAGATCGATTTGCTGGGAGAAGCCCTCCCCTTTAGTAAAGTAAATCAAGAACAGAAAATACAGCCTATTATTATTGGTATATAAACGACACTACAATGATACAAATGTAGTGTCGTCTTTGTCCACATAACAGCCTAATATGTTTTTTGGATGCAGGCTATTATAAACGGTGAGATACATATTTAGGTTAGTGTACTATTTTTCTATAGTCTTGTGGACCAAAATACCTTCCGTCTTCACTCGACTTCTTTTTTTTTTTTTTTTTATCAAAGCCGGTGCCATGGGAACCTCTTGCCGTTGCCTAGTTACAGAGCCCGCCTCATATCCGGTCTCAGTTCTAAGGCGCGTGTCTGATCAGCTGGGAACGACGGTAAAAGCAACATGGCGGCGCCCGTGCGAGGCTTGCAGTGTGCTCTGAAAAAGAGTATTGTACCACCGTTAGTCGTGATTTTAGGAGCAACCGGTACTGGGAAGTCTAAACTGGCGATTGAAATTGGTAAACGACGTCAGGGAGAGATAATCAGTGCCGATTCCATGCAGGTAAGAGGACACAAGCGCCGTGGATGTGGCATACTGTGTGGTAGGATTCGCATATAGGGCATTTGGAGAGAACGAGGTTTATTTCTAGTGAACTACTTTTATCAGATTTCAGGCCTATTTCGTAACTGACTTACCTTATAAATGCTGCCAATTCGCTGTCCAAACGTGTTTCTTAGTTTGCGTGTTTTTGAAGTTAACGTTAGTTAGCAACCGTCAAAGTTCAGTACCCAACCTGCTGTGGGTATTTTGCCTGAATTCACATGGGTGTCTAAATAGCTTGGTACTGTATCTATGAGTGAGAATTGGAAGGATATCGCGCCTCAGTCACACCAATCGTATATTTGCAATTTGGCACACCAGAAGTAGGTTCATTTCCAAAGGAACGCGGCGTTTGCCTTGCAGAGGCGTTGGATTTATTTAACAGAAGGTGGAAGTTGAACACGTATCCAATTGATACTGCGTTTTATTTTGTGCAATTTCGTTATCGGTTTGGTTGCTGTTGCAGGGACGCATGCCAACCTCGCCCCCCTCCAGTTTGCCCCATCGACTAGCCAGCAGATTCCAATAGAGTACCACTGTACGAGTCATAATACCTATAAACCTAGAGGTCAAACGGGTAATAAATGAAATGCTAATATGGCTATCATAAAGAACTAGAAATGCAGTGATGATCTGGCCGTGACTGGCAAATCGAGGCAAAGGTAAGAATATCTGGATTTGAAAATAAGAGAGCTGCACACTCTAGGAGCTCAGATGAAAAAATGTCACTACCAACGTTTCGACAGCCAAGCTGTCTTCAAGAATCTCTGGATTAACTATATCATGTTAGCTAAATGTAGTATTGAATAAATACATTTTATTTAAATGGAACATTCTGTGAACTGGCTTGGGCGAGTTTTAACTTGACTGTTAGCAAAGGTATTTTTATACATGTTTATTTCTCCTTTATTTAACCAGCTGAGGCCAGTTGAGAACCAGTTCTCATTTACAACTGCGACCTGGACAAGATAAAGCAAAGCAGTGCGACAAAAACAACAGAGTTACACATGGGATTAACAAACGTACAGTCAATAACACAATAGAAAAGTTTATATACAGTGTGTTCAAATGGAGTGAGGAGGTATTGCAATAAATAAGCCATAGTAGCAAAGTAATTACAATTTAACAGATTAACACTGGAGTGATAGATGTGCAGATGATGATGTGCAAGTAGAAATACTGGTGTGCAAAAAAGTAAATTAAAAACAATATGGGGATGAGGTAGGTAGATTGGATGGGCTATTTACAGATGGGCTGTGTACAGCTGCAGCGATCGGTAAGATGCTCAGATAGCTGATGCTTAAAGTTAGAGATATGTCTCCAATTTAAGCAATTTTTATTTTGTATTTAATTATTTTTAGGTCAAAACATATATATATATTTTTTGCAATTTGATCCAGTCATTGGCAGCAGAGAACTGGAAAGAAAGGCGGCCAAAGTATGTGTTGGCTTTGGGGATGATGAGATACACCTGCTGGAGATAAGGCAGAGCTTTACCTAGCATGGACTTATAGATGACCTGGAGCCAGCGGGTCTGGCGACGAATATGTAGCGAGGGCCAGCCGACTAGAGCATACAGGTCGCAGTGGTGGGTGGTATAAGGTGCTTTAGTGACAAAACGGATGGCACTGTGATAAACTGCATCCAATTTGCTGAGTAGAGCGTTAGAGGCTATTTTGTCGATGACATCGCTGAAGTCAAGGATCGACAGGATAGTCAGTTTTATGAGGGTGTTTTTGGCAGCGTGAGTGAAGGAGGCTTTGTTGTGAAATAGGAAGCCAATTGTAGATTTAATTTTGGATTGGAAATGTTTAATATGAGTCTGGGAGAAGAGTTTACAGTCTAGCCAGACACCTAGGTATTTGTAGTTCTCCACATATTCTAAGACAGAACTGTCCAGAGTAGTGATGCTAGGCGGGTGTGTGCGGGCAGCGATCAGTTGAAAAGCATGAATTTAGTTTTTCCAGCGTTTTAAGAGCAGTTGGAGGCCACGGAAGGAGTGTTGTATGGCATTGAAGCTCGTTTGGAGGTTTAAGACAGTGTCCAAAGATGGGCCAGATGTATACAGAATGGTGTTGTCTGCGTAGAGGTGGATTAGGGAATCACCCGCAGCAAGAACAACATCGTTGACATATACTGAGAAAAGCCTCAGCCCGAGAATTGAACCCCGTGGTACCCCCATAGAGACTGCCAGAGGACCGGACAACATGCCCTCTGATTTGACACACTGAACTCTATCTGAAAAGTAGTTGGTGAACCAGGCGAGGCAGTCATTTGAGAAACCAAGACTGTTGAGTCTGCTGATAAGAATGCAGTGATTGACAGAGTCAAAAGCCTTGGACAGGTCGATGAAGACGGCTGCACAGTACTGTCTTATCAATGGTGGTTATGATATCGTTTAGTACCTTTGAGGGTAGCTGAGGTGACCCTGTGACCAGCTCGTGAACCGGATCGCACAGTTGAGAATATACGGTGGGATTCGAATTGGTCAGTGATCTGTTTGATAACTTGGCTTTCGAAGACTTTAGAAAGGCAGGGAAGAATGGATATAGGTCTGTAACAGTTTGGGTCTAGTGTCTCCCCCTTTTGAAGAGGGGGATGACCACGTCAGCTTTCAACTCTTTAGGGATCTTGGACGATACGAAAGAGGTTGAACAGACTGGTAATAGGGGTTGCAACAATGGAGGTGGACAATTTTAGAAAGAGAGGGTCCAGTTTGTCTAGCCCAACTGATTTGTACGGGACCAGGTTTTGCAGCTCTTTCAGAACATCTGCTATCTGGATTTGGTTGAAGTAGAAGCTGTTGGCCGGGGTTGGGGTAGCCAGGAGGAAAGCATGACCAGCCGTAGAGAAATGCTTATTGAAATTCTTGATTATCGTGGATTTATCGGTGGTGGCAGTGTTTCCTAGCCTCAGTGCAGTGGGCAGCTGGGAGGGGCTCTTATTCTCCATGGACTTTACAGTGTCAAACTTTTTGGAGTTAAAGCTACAGGATGCAAATTTCTGTTTGAAAAAGCTAGCCTTTGCTTTCCTAACTGACTGCGTGTATTGGTTCCTGACTTCCCTGAACAGTTGCATATCGTGGGGACTATTCGACGCTAGTGCAGTCCGCCACAGGATGTTTTTGTGCTGGTCAAGGGCAGTCAGGTCGGTAGTGAACCAAGGGCTATATCTATTCCTTGTTCTAAAATTTTTTGAAAGGGGCATCTTTATTTAAGATGGTGAGGAAATACATTTTAAATTAAGGTATAGGGGGCAGCATTTTCACTTTTGGATAAATAGCGTGCCCAATTTCAACTTCCTGCTACTCATGCCAGGAATATAAGATATGCATATTATTAGTATATTTGGATAGAAAAACACTGAAGTTTCTAAAACTGTTTGAATCAAGTCTGTGAGTACAACAGAACTTATGTAGCAGGCAAAACCCAGAGGACTAACTGTTGAGAATTATTAATATTTTTTGCCTCTGACTGTTCCCTGACTTGTCTTTGCCCAGGGATATTTCATGTTTTCAGTTCCTACCGCTTCCACTGGATGTCACCAGTCTTTGGAATTTGGTTGAGGTTATTCATTTGTGCAACGAAGAAGAAGCACATCCTGGAACAACGTTACACTATTGAGTTGCGCAAGATGTAAAAAGGAGCATGGTTTGTTTACTTGCTGTATTGAACACAGATAGCCCTGTTTACAATTTGATCGATTATTAACATTTTAAAATACTTAAAGTTGTATTACAAAAGTAGTTTGAAATATTTTGGCAAAGTTTATAGGCAACTTTTGAAATGTTTTGCTTCTTATGCTTTTGCCGAAAAGCTTTTAGAAATCTGACCTGTTGGCTGGATTCACAACGAGTGTAGCTTTAATTGAGTGTCTTACATGTGTGATTTAATGAATGTTTGATTTTTATATCATTATTTGAATTTGCTGTGCTGCATTTCCCCCCCCCCCAAAAAATCCCAAGTGGGACGCAAGCGTCCTCTATACCATAAGGAGTTAAAGAACGACCAGGTATCCTCTACTGATGGGATGAGGTTGATATCCTTCCAGGATACCCGGGCCAGGTCGATTAGAAAGGCCTGCTCGCAGAAGTGTTTTAAGGAGCGCTTGCCAGTGATGAGGGGTGGTCGTTTGACAGCGGATGCAGGCAATGGGGCAGTGATCGCTGAGATCCTGATTGAAAACAGCAGGAAAATATCTGAGGGTGCCCATGTTTATGGATTTAGGGTTGTACCTGGTGGGTTCCTTGATCATTTGTGTGAGATTGAGGGCATCTAGTTTAGATTGTAGGACCGCTGGGGTGTTAAGCGTATCCCAGTTTAGGTAACCTAACAGAACAAACTCTGAAGCTAGACGGGGGGCGATCAGTTCACAAATGGTGTCCAGGGCACAGCTGGGAGCTGAGGCGGGTCGGTAGCAGGCGGCAACAGTGAGAGATTTATTTCTGGAGAGTAATTTTTAAAATTAGAAGCTTGTAGAGTTCTGTCATACTTATCTCTGTGGTAGATTGCAACTCCTCCCCCTTTGGCAGTTCTATCTTGATGGAAAATGTTATAGTTGGGGATGGAAATCTCAGAATTTTTGGTGGCCTTCCTAAGCCAGGATTCAGACACGGCAAGGACATCAGGGTTGGCGGAGTGTGCTAAAGCAGTGAGTGAAACAAACTTAGGAAGAAAGATTCTGATGTTAATAACATGCATGAACCCAAGGCTCTTACGGTTGCAGAAGTCAACAAATGAGAGCGCCTGGGGACACGCAGGGCCTGGGTTAACCTCTACATCGCCAGAGGAACAAATGAGGAGGTGTAGGATGAGGGTACGGCTAAAGGCTATCAAAACTGTTCGTCTAGTGCATTGGGGACAGAGAATAAAAGGAGCAGATTTCTGGGCGTGGTAGGATAGATTCAGGGCATAATGTTCAGACGGGTAGGGTGCGGGTACAGTGGAGGTAAACCTAGGCATCGAGTGACGATAAGAGAGGTTGCATCTCTGGACACACTAGTTATGCTGGGTGAGGTCACCGCATGTGTGGGAGGTGGGACAAAAGAGGTGTCATGACGTTGCCCTCTTTGGGTACTGCAAGCCCCATCCCCCTCTCCTTGCCTCCTACACACAGGCTGCTGTGGTCAGAGAGAGGTCGTAAATTCCTGAGGAGAAGACCCTGCCTCATGGCCACACAGTATAAGAGGCAGAGTACATTTTCATGGAGAACAAAGGAATTTCTTCCACCTCACAGAACTCGAGGTCCAAACAACGTTCATGTTCCGGAGAAGGTATAAAAGATCGGTGAAGAATCCAGCTACGAACTGGACCGTTTGTTACAACTTGGGGGAAGCTCACGGGAGACGGTGTGGCCACTTTACCATAATGCTGTTTATATAATAGCCTCAGGTATGAGGTTTACATCTAATTGTTGTATAAGATTAATGCGTGAGGATGATACTGTTTACACAATTTTACAATGTGAATTTGGACTGTTTAATGAAGGAAACTCCAATTCCCTTTTGAGTTGAACTAAATCAGAGGACTACCCCGGAGCCCACTTAGGGTCAGGCATCCTGGGACAGGCCCTTTTCTACCATTCCGAATAAAACCCAACTTTGAGAAATGATCACCCTTTGTCCCCTCCATTACGAGGGGACAAAGGTTGCAGACCATTGCTAAATCTTTTAAAACCATACCACGTGGTTAAACTCTTAGACTATCGATACCGACAGAATAAGAACAAGTCTTTGATATTAATTACTAGTCTGCAACTAGGAATTCAGTATCATTGAACGTGAAGAACGACAACCACCGAAACATCCATTCTATAATGAAACGAATGAATGTCACTCTGAACAATCCATCTTCTGGCTACCCTCTTGAAGCACCACTACCCTCTCTCTCTCTCTCATTCTGGGTGCATTCTCCCTGTGATTGAGATGTAGCGTTGTGGCCCCCCCCCCCCCTCTGTCCGTGTGTGACCCAGACTCTCACCAGCCACCTTCTGTGTGACCCCCGGTTACCACGGCAACAGAGCCTGAGAACTCTAGGTGGGCGGGTTCGGGGGCGGTGTGTATGTGAAAGCGGTGCAGGGTGCGTGGGAGTTTTGTTGTCACACAGTGTCTCTCTCTCACACACACACACACACACACACACACACACACACACACAACAGTTTGTGTTTTGTATGAGAAGGTACACAGATGATGTGGAATCCAGAGATGTGGATTCCCTGGGAGTTTCTCATTTTGATTCTGATCAATCTCTGTCACTCTCTCCCCCCTACACTCTCTCGCACACACACACACACACACACACACTCGCTCTCGCTCTCTCTCTCTCAATTCAATTCAATTCAATTCAAGGGCTTTATTGGCATGGGAAACATGTGTTAACATTGCCAATGCAAGTGAGGTAGATAATAAACAAAGTGAATATATAAAGTGAAAAACAACAAAAATGAACAGTAAACATTACACATACAGAGGTTTCAAAACAGTAAAGACATTACAAATGTCATATTATATATATATATATATATATATACAGTGTTTTAACAATGTACAAATGGTTAAAGGACACAATATAAAATAAATAAGCATAAATATGGGTTGTATTTACAATGGTGTTTGTTCTTCACTGGTTGCCCTCTCTCTCTCTGTGTCTCTGTGTCTCTGTGTCTCTGTGTCTCTGTCTCTCTCTCTCTTCTCCCCCCCCCTTCACACACACACGCTCCTTGTGTCCTTGAGAATGTGTTGGTCCGTAGGGAGTTGTCAGTGTTCCAGCAGCTGAGGTCACCTGGTACAGCTAACTGGGTTACTGTAATAACTAGGTTACTGTAATAACTGGGTTACTGTAATCTACTGGGTCTACTATCACACCCGACAGGAAACAGGCTGCAACTGGCCCAGTGGCAGGAAACAGGCTACCCCAGTGGCAGGAAACAGGCTACCCCAGTGGCAGGAAACAGGCTACCCCAGTGGCAGGAAACAGGCTACCCCAGTGGCAGGAAACAGGCTACCCCAGTGGCAGGAAACAGGCTACCCCAGTGGCAGGAAACAGGCTACCCCAGTGGCAGGAAACAGGCTACCCCAGTGGCAGGAAACAGGCTACCCCAGTGGCAGGAAACACGCTGGCCCAGTGACAGGAAACACGCTGGCCCAGTGACAGGAAACACGCTGCAACTGGCCCAGTGGCAGGAAACAGGCTGGCCCAGTGGCAGGAAACAGGCTGCCCCAGTGGCAGGAAACAGGCTACCCCAGTGGCAGGAAACAGGCTACCCCAGTGGCAGGAAACAGGCTACCCCAGTGGCAGGAAACAGGCTGCCCCAGTGACAGGAAACACGCTGGCCCAGTGACAGGAAACACGCTGCAACTGGCCCAGTGGCAGGAAACAGGCTGGCCCAGTGGCAGGAAACAGGCTGCAGCTGGCCCAGTGACTGGCCCTCTCTGTGTGTGTGGTAGAGAGAATAGACTACCTCGTACAGCAGAAACACACTGACCTAGTTGCGGTCATGTGAGAGACAGGGTCTGTCTGTGAAAGAGAGAGAGAGAGAGAGAGAGACAGTCTAAGTAGAGAAGCCTGGATCTGTCCTCTATCTAGGCCTAGCTGCCGGTGGGTGAATGGTTGTGTGTGTGTGTGAATGGGGGGGGGGGGGGGGGGGGGTGAATGGTTGTGTGTGTGTGTGTGACTAGATGGGAGTTTTTATTGTTCCAAGGGGAGAATTGGTTCCCACAGTCTGCCACTCCCGTTGTCTCCCACAGGACCCAGTCTCTCTCCCTTGGCTCTCCCACAGGACCCAGTCTCTCTCCCCTGGCTCTCCCACAGGACCCAGTCTCTCTCTCCCCTGGCTCTCCCACAGGACCCAGTCTCTCTCTCCCCTGGCTCTCCCACAGGACCCAGTCTCTCTCTCCTGGCTCTCCCACGGGACCCAGTATCTCTCCCCTGGCTCTCCCACGGGACCCAGTCTCTCTCCCCTGGCTCTCCCACGGGACCCAGTCTCTCTCCCTTGGCTCTCCCACGGGACCCAGTCTCTCTCCCTTGGCTCTCCCACGGGACCCAGTCTCTCTCCCCTGGCTCTCCCACGGGACCCAGTCTCTCTCCCCTGGCTCTCCCACGGGACCCAGTCTCTCTCCCCTGGCTCTCCCACGGGACCCAGTCTCTCTCCCCTGGCTCTCCCACGGGACCCAGTCTCTCTCCCCTGGCTCTCCCACGGGACCCAGTCTCTCTCCCCTGGCTCTCCCACGGGACCCAGCCTCTCTCCCCTGGCTCTCCCACGGGACCCAGTCTCTCTCCCCTCTCGAGTTCATTGAAAATGGAGCCGATATTATTCACTGATTATTAAACAGCCTTTCTCCCTATCAGACTGCTTTGCTGTCTGTGTTTGTGTGTTCTCATGTGTGTGCGTGATGTTGTATAATTAAGCAATAAGGCATGAGGGGGGGGGGGGGGGGGGGGGGTGCGCTATATGGCCATTATACCACGGCTAAGGGTTGTTCTTATGCAATACGGAGTGCCTGGGTACATCCATTAGCCGTGGTATATTGGCCATATACCACAAACCCCCGAGGTGCCTTATTGCTTTTATAAAGCTGATCAGCAACATAATTAGAAGAGTCAAAATAAATGTTTTGTCATAGCCGTGGTATACGGTCTGATATACCACTGCTGTCAGCCAATCAGCACTAGAGACGGACGCCGGTGGAACAAGGTAGTCCTGTGTTTCAGGAATTCACGATTCAGTCAAATGGTTCCGTTTTTCACTGAAAGAATAAACGTTTTGTTTTCGATATTATAGTTTCTGGGTTTGACCATATGAATGACCTAAGGCTTGTATTTCTGTGTTTTTATTATAATTAAATCTATGATTTGATACTTGATAGCGCAGTCTGACTGAGCGGCGGTAGGCACCAGCAGGCTCGTAAGCATTCATTCAAACAGCACATTCCTGCGCTTGCCAGCAGCTCTTAGCAATGCTTGAAGCACAGCGCTGTTTATGACTTCAAGCCTCCCGGGATTAGGCTGGCAATCCTATAGTGCCTATAAGAACATCCAATAGTCAAAGGTATATGAAATACAAAATGGTATAGAGAAATATTCACCATGGTGAAGGCGTAGACTCAGGTTTTCTGGGTCTCTATGTTTTTTCGGTTGAACAGGTTTCTCAATTTCTTTTGTAGATTTTTTCATTCTTCATCAAATCATGTGTCATTGTTGTTTTAATTTTCTTAGGTTGTATATGCTTGAAATTGTTAGATTTGATAAGGAAGTTGAAAGGTCAAATATACTGTTGAGGCTCTCTACTGCCAAGTTTCCTCCGTCACTATTAGTTTGTCCAGGAAGTTGTCTTAAAGGGATTTTATTTATTGTTGCCTGATTGTTTTTTGGTCGGTTTCTACACTACTTTCCTTCTGCCTAATATTGTGCATTTCCTTTTGTCTTTGATGCCTCATGAGAGGCGGCAGGGTAGCCTAGTGGTTAGTGTTGGACTAGTAACCGGAAGGTTGGAAGTTCAAACCCCCGAGCTGACAAGGTACAAATCTGTCGTTCTGCCCCCTGAACAGGCAGTTAACCCACTGTTCCTAGACCAGTTAACCCACTAGTCATTGAAAATAGGCCGTCATTGAAAATAAGAATTTGTTCTTAAAAGACTTGCCTAGGTGTAAAAAAAAAAAAATATATACAAAAAATAGAGTATTGCTCTGTTCAGGTACACCGTGATTTTGCATGTGATCTGATAGGGATGTCAGTGGACTGACTGTGAACGCTCTGAGAGACTCTGGGTTGAGGTCAGTGATGAAGTAGTCTACAGTACTACTGCCAAGAGATGAGCTATAGGGTGTACCTAACACAGTCAACGGTAGGCTTCGAGGGGACTCCTATGTTCAGAACCAATTTGTGACAGAGCTGCAGGAGTTGTGACCCATTCTTTGTTGGTTGTTTTAGTCAGTTGTTTCTAGGGGGGCATATTGGAGAGGGAATGCCTTCTGTCTCTGTCTCTGCAACCCTCAGTCTCTTTCTCTTCCCGCCTCGCTCTCTTTTTTTCTTTCCCCCTGTGTGTGTGGGGAGTCGGGAGGCTTTAGTATACAAAGTCTGAACACTGAGCTCATTGTCTGGACACATACTGGTCTGGGTTGAGCCTAACCCCAGCCACGCTTTGTAGAGCCTAACCCCAGCCACGCTTTGTAGAGCCTAACCCCAGCCACGCTTTGTAGAGCCTAACCCCAGCCACGCTTTGTAGAGCCTAACCCCAGCCACGCTTTGTAGAGCCTAACCCCAGCCACGCTTTGTAGAGCCTAACCCCAGCCACGCTTTGTAGAGCCTAACCCCAGCCACGCTTTGTAGAGCCTAACCCCAGCCACGCTTTGTAGAGCCTAACCCCAGCCACGCTTTGTAGAGCCTAACCCCAGCCATGCTTTGTAGAGCCTAACCCCAGCCACGCTTTGTAGAGCCTAACCCCAGCCACGCTTTGTAGAGCCTAACCCCAGCCACGCTTTGTAGAGCCTAACCCCAACCCGGCTTTGTTGAGCCTAACCCCAGCCACACTTTGGGGGCAGTGATCTTAGCCTCTCTCTGTTCACGTTATTGACATGACAAGTGAAATGACTTCAATTAAAAGGCTCAACATTTGCTTCTTCTTTTCTGTTGTCACTGGTCTGTCGGGCAGGTGGGACTGATCTTTTCTGTTGTCACTGGTCCCTCGGGCAGGTGGGACTGATCTTTTCTGTTGCCACTGGTCCGTCGGGTAGGCGGGACTGATCTTTTCTGTTGTCACTGGTCCCTCGGGCAGGTGGGACTGATCTTTTCTGTTGTCACTGGTCCCTCGGGCAGGTGGGACTGATCTTTTCTGTTGTCACTGGTCCCTCGGGCAGGTGGGACTGATCTTTTCTGTTGTCACTGGTCCCTCGGGCAGGTGGGACTGATCTTTTCTGTTGTCACTGGTCCCTCGGGCAGGTGGGACTGATCTTTTCTGTTGTCACTGGTCCCTCGGGCAAGTGGGACTGATCTTTTCTGTTGTCACTGGTCCCTCGGGCAGGTGGGACTGATCTTTTCTGTTGTCACTGGTCCCTCGGGCAGGTGGGACTGATCTTTTCTGTTGTCTAAAAGCTCAAGTCACTTGTCCCAATGTGATTTGAAAATGTTTTTTTGTGTGTGCGATGTAAGAAACCTTAATCACATTTTAACTATTACCACTCAGAGAATCCGACAGAACATGTAGTCTCTGTCTAGAACTGGGCGTTTTATAGACACCGGTAGTTAGGCCTACTTCCCGTTATGACCCTAGGCTGACTAAGTGAGACGGGAGCTATTTCCTCTACCATGGTCAGGAAATCCATTATGGATGTTTTGATGTGCAACATGTTAAAATTGGATCCAGAATGATCAGACGATACATTTTTTTGGACTCTTGCGTAATTTGCGTTCATCTTGTCCGTGAATATTGGCATAGGTTATATGCTCTGTGTCAGAATGCATCGGTCCCCTGAGAGAGAGAGAGAGAGCGAGGTGACATTTTAATACTGCTAAATAGTTAATTACCGAGAACTAGCCAGACTAGGCTACACAATGTCATTATTTATAGGCTAGCTCAAGTGTAATCAGAGATCTGTATAAAAAGATGAGACGCTCACGTCTCGGCCCCAAACAATGACAGTCGTTGTTGTCCCAAAGGTGGGAATGCGGACGACAAGCGTAGGTCCGAAACAAGCCCGTTTTGAAATGCATTGTTAAATTACTTACATTGATAATACGGTGGTGCTGGAAATGGAATTAACATTAACAACAGCCAAATATTAATGATAATAATAACTGAAAGCAATATTAGTAGGCCAGTCTCAACATGACAAGCTATGGCATGGTGTGAAATCGCTCTCTCTCGCTCTCTCTCGCTCTCTCTCTCGCTCTCTCTCGCTCTCTCTCGCTCTCGCTCTCTCTCGCTCTCGCTCGCTCTCTCTCGCTCGCTCTCTCTCTCTCTCTCTCTCTCGCTCTCTCGCTCTCTCGCTCTCTCTCTCTCTCTCTCTCTCTCTCTCTCTCTCTCTCTCTCTCTCTCTCTCTCGCTCTCTCGCTCTCTCGCTCTCTCGCTCTGTCTCTCTCTCTTTTTATATATACTTAACTCACTGAGACAGGCTTGCTAGGAAAGCAGGTGGGTGTGTACACACACACACTCTGAGAAACACACAAACTCTGAGCACACAGGACTCCATCTTTGACTTTTCTCTCTTTCCTTTCTCTCTCTCTGTTATCTCCTCTTCCATACATCGGTCTGTCCATCCGTTCCGCCCACCTTTTAAAAAGTGTTCTATTGTCTTGTATGATCTCAAGATATCGTCCATGTAAAACCATGTCTGATTTAGGATGAATAATACCTTTTTGTTAATTCATTTTGCAACAGTCTTTTTGTACAGCTGTTCATTTAACACTATTATTAGTAAGGGAATCCTTACAGGTAACTTGAGTTATGGGAAATGGATGAGGCTGAACAGAGAACTTAATGCGTTTCCTCTTTTTAAAATATAAGCTGTTGAATCATCGATGACTCTGTCATTTGTAACAAGTTTCTGTCAAATTATTTTGGGAGCATTTCTAAGATACAAAAATAATTTGGTGCATATTTCAGAATTTTCCATCCAATATGCTTTATTTAAAAAAATATTTTTTCTTCCCAAATTCATTTTTTCTTTTACCTTTTATTTAACGAGGCAAGTCAGTTAACTGTCCTAGCGCAGGCGTTCCGCTAGCGGAACCCCTCGACCGCGTTCCGCTAGCGGAACCCCTCGACCACATTCCGCTAGCGGAACCCCTCGACCACATTCCGCTAGCGGAACCCCTCGACCACATTCCGCTAGCGGAAACCCTCGACCACATTCCGCTAGCGGAAACCCTCGACCACATTCCGCTAGCGGAAACCCTCGACCACATTCCGCTAGCGGAAACCCTCGACCACATTCCGCTAGCGGAAACCCTCGACCACATTCCGCTAGCGGAAACCCTCGACCACATTCCGCTAGCGGAACCCCTCGACCACATTCCGCTAGCGGAACCCCTCGACCACATTCCGCTAGCGGAACCCCTCGACCACATTCCGCTAGCGGAACCCCTCGACCACATTCCGCTAGCGGAACCCCTCGACCACATTCCGCTGAAAAGTCAGCACGAAAAATTGAATAATATTTTTTTAGAAATATGTAACTGTCACACAGTACAGCAAATGAAAGATAAACATCTTGTTAATCTACCCATCGTGTCTGATTTCAAAAAGGCTTTACAGCAAAAGCACACCATATGATTATGATAGGTTTGAGCCAAGTCAAAAAAACCACAGCCATTTTCCAGCCAAAGAGAGGAGTCACAAAAAGCAGAAATAGAGATTAATCACTAACCTTTGATCTTCATCAGATGGCACTCATAGGACTTCATGTTACACAATACATGTATGTTTTGTTTGATAATGTGCATATTTATATCCAAAAATCTCAGTTTACATTGGTGTGTTACCTGCAGTAATGTTTAGATTTCAAAACATCTGGTGATTTTTCAGAAATGCTCATAATAAACATTGATAAAAGATGCAAGTGTTATTTGCAGAATTAAAGATAGACTTCTCCTTAATGCAACCGCTGTGTCAGATTAAAAAAAAAAAAAAAAAAACTTTACGGAAAAAGCATAATCTGAGAACGGTGCTCAGAGCCCATTACATCCAGAGAAATCTCCGCCATTTTGGAGTCAACAGAAGTTAGAAATAACACCATAAATATTCACTTACCTTTGTTGATCTTCATCAGAAGGCACTCCCAGGAATCCCAGTTCGACAATAAATGACTGATTTGTTTCATAAAGTTCATTTATGTCCAAATAGCCACTTGTTGTTAGCGTGTTTAGCCCAGTAATCCATCTTCCTGAGACGCGAGCATTTCCTCCAGACAATAACTCAAAGTTACGTTACAGTCCGTAGAAACAAGTCAAATGATGTATGGAATCAATCTTTAGGATGTTTTTAACATAAAACATCAATAAGCTTCCAACCGGAGAATTCCTATGTCTGAAGAAAAGCACTGGAACGAGAGCTAACTCTGTCGGGAGCGCGCGTCACAAGCCTGAGACACTCTGCCAGACCACTGACTCAAACAGGTCTCATGAGACCCTCCTTTATAGTAGACTCCTCAAACCAGTTTCTAAAGACGATTGGCATCTAGTGGAAGCCGTAGGAAGTGCAACTTGACTCCATAGACACTGTATTCGTATTCGCCAAGCTTTGAAAAACTAGAAACCTCAGATGTTCCACTTCCTGGTGGAAGATTTTTCTCAAGTTTTCACCTGCCATATGAGTTCTGTTTTACTCAGACATCATTCAAACAGTTTTAGAAACTTCAGTGTTTTCTATCCAATACTAATAATACTATATATATATTAGCATCTGGGACAGAGTAGGCGGCAGTTCACTCTGGGCACGTGTGACGTAGAAGTCCGTCACTGGCCGCGGGCAGCATTTGGTTCTTTAACGCACACACATATTCATCACTCCTCCCTGCGCCATTATACCATAAGTTAACAATGTGGGTCGACACACAAATTAACTTCTGTCTTGGTGCAGGCATTTCACACTTGTCAATGTTCATATTTGAGAGATACAATAATTATTATACTTATCAATGTTGTGGATGAGCGCATTGTTTGTTTGTTCTGTTCCTCTCTCTCCATCTCTGTAGCTTCCGGGTATGCTGGAAAAGGACCCGAGCTAAGGGAATTGGGTTGGCTTTATAGTGCCTGTCCCAAATGGCTCATTAATGCATATGGGCATATTGAAAGATATTGTCAGTAGTGATGTAATGTTGTAAATGTTATGTTGTGATATTGTTTAAAACCGTGTTGCAATGTATATCCTTTAGTATGTTTAGTTCATGGAAAATGTAGGTTTGTATTGTTAATTGATTAATTAATTAGGGTTAATTGTTCTGAGGGGAGGGGCTAGCCCTACAAAAGGAGCCTCTCTCCAGTCTCTAAGGAGGGCATTTTTTTGGATTGAGCTGTGGATGGGGCAGCATTGTTTTTAAGCTGTCCCATAAGGTAGACGTTGATGGCAGTACTGTTGTTTTTTGTTCCGGAATCACTTGTAAATAAACACCTTTTGCACAGAAGAACTTTTGCGGCTCCGCCATCTTTTTATTTTGCCTATCCCAAAAAGGTTAAGAACAAATGGTTATTTACAATGACGGCCCACCAGGGAACAGTCGGTTAACTGCCTAGTTCAGGGGGCAGAACGACAGATTATTTTCCTTGTCAGCTCGGAGATTCGATCTAGCAACCTATCTGTCTGTACTGTCATTTCCTCTTTGTTAATAATGAACTCTTTTTGACCTAAATTACTTTAGTTTTTTAAAGATGACTATTGAATCGCTTGATCATACACTAAGGGGGATCTGCTCTACCTATGTTATGCAGGAAAAAAGTCTGTTCTAAATGAATTTGTCTTGGTTAAAAACAGGGTGTCACCCAGTCAGCTTGGATTAAATTACCATCTTTGTTTAATGTTCCACTCCAAACGTTTTATTGGCACAAAGGATACAAGAACGTAATCAATTGATTAAGCCTCCTCCATTTACAGTGCCTTCGGGAAGTTTTCCGACCCCTTGACTTTTCCCACATTTTGTTACATTACAGCCTGGGATGCACGATATATCGGTGAACATATCGTAATCATCCGATTATTAGCTAAAAAATGCGTCGGTATCGGCCGATGTCTAGTTTTAACCCCCGATGTACAAAACCGATGGCAAAGCTCACGTGCATACCTACAGTTGAAGTGGGAAAAAGCTAAATGCATTTAAACTCAGTCACAATTCCTGACATTTGAATCCTTGTAACAATTCCCTGTCTTAGGTCAGTTAGGATCACAACTTTCTTTTAAGAATGTGAAATGTCAGAATAATTGTAGAGAGTGATTTATTTCAGCTTCTATTTCTTTCTTCACATTCCCAGTGGGTCAGAAGTTTACATACACTCAATTAGTATTTGGTAGCATTGTCTTTAAATTGTTTAACTTGGGCCAAGCATTTTGAGTAGCCTTCCACAAGCTTCCCACAATAAGTTGGGTGAATTTCGTCCCATTCCCCCTGACAGAGCTGGTGTAACTGAGTCAGTTTTGTAGGCCTCCTTGCTCGCACAAGCTTTTTCAATTCTGCCCACAATATTTCTTTAGGATTGAGTTCAGGGCTTTGTGATGGTCACTCCAATAACTTGACTTTGTTGTCCTTAAGCCATTTTGCCACAACTTTGGAAGTATGCTTGGGGTCATTGTCCATTTGGAAGACTCATTTGTGACCAAGCTTTAACTTCCTGACTGATGTCTTGATGTTGCTTCAATATATCTACATAATTTTTCTCCCTCATGATGCCATCTATTTTGTGAAGTGCACCAGTCCCTCCTGCAGCAAAGCACCCCCACAACATGATGCTGCCACCCCCGTGCTTCACGGTTGGGATGGTGTTCTTCGGCTTGCAAGCCTCCCCCTTTTTCCTCCAAACATAATGATGTTCATTTTTGTTTCATCAGATCAGAGGACATTTCTCCAAAAAGTATGACATTTGTCCCCATGTGCAGTTGCAAAATGTAGTCTGGCTTTTTTTTTATGCCGATTTTGGAGCAGTGGCTCAACACTTCCTTGTTGAGCGGCCGAGCAGGGCGCACATTTGACCAACTGACTTGTTGGATAGGTGGCACGTTGAAAGTCACTGAGTTCTTCAGTAAGGCCAATTTACTGCCAGTGTTTGTCTATGGAGATTGCATGGCTGTGTGCTCAATTTTATACACCTTTTCGCAACAGGTTTGGCTGAAATAGCCGTTCACATACTTATGTATATACAGTATATGTTAAACATACTGTAGACGTCTCTAAGTTGTCTTCCATGTGTCTGCCCCCCCTGGGACTGTTGTCCCTGATACTATCATATCAGGGATGCCTTTAGTGTCCTAAAGCACACCTTCCAACTGCCGATTGCCCAAGTAAGAAATTAGGTCCCATAAACCATTGTTCCAATGCTGCCTCCTCTTTAAGTGCCCCGCCAAAAACTCCTATTTGCCCTTGAGAGGATCACCCTATCAAAACATAACAAGACAAATTAGATAGTGGTGAGGGCTTTATTTAGTTATGGAGCCCAATCTGTTATCTCAAATATGTCAAACGCACCACTAATAGATCCCTGCTCGGTCTACTTACAACCTTTCCCTCGTTCTTCCTCTCCTCCTTTCCTCTCTCCTTCTCCCTGTCTTATTGGCTGTCTCTCCTGGGACTAGTTGTCCTCATTTAATAGAGATTCAATCAGAAGGACTTGAACACACACACACACACACACACACACACACACACACACACACACACACACACACACACACACACACACACACACACACACACACACACACACAGGCAGCTGTTGGGGATTAGGCTGGTCTTATTCAGTAGCTGAAGATACAAACCCACCACCACAGAATAGAATACAATAGAACAGACTAGACTAGTTCAAATTAAGGAGAGAGCTGGGTGGAAAAGCAGGTTCATGTTTATTGGGATGAGTTATATATATATATATATATATATATATATATATATATATATATATATATATATATATATATATATATATATATATATATATATATATATATATATATATATATATATATATATATATATATATATATATATATATATATATTTATATATATATATATATTTATATATATATATATATTTATATATATATATATATATTTATTAGTGTTTTGGTGTTGTCTCTCTATGTAGTGTTGTTACCATGGTGTTGTCTCTCTCTATGTAGTGTTGTTACCATGGTGTTGTCTCTCTCCATGTAGTGTTGTTACCATGGTGTTGTCTCTCTCCATGTAGTGTTGTTACCATGGTGTTGTCTCTCTCCATGTAGTGTTGTTACCATGGTGTTGTCTCTCTCCATGTAGTGTTGTTACCATGGTGTTGTCTCTCTCCATGTAGTGTTGTTACCATGGTGTTGTCTCTCTCCATGTAGTGTTGTTACCATGGTGTTGTCTCTCTCCATGTAGTGTTGTTACCATGGTGTTGTCTCTCTCCATGTAGTGTTGTTACCATGGTGTTGTCTCTCTCCATGTAGTGTTGTTACCATGGTGTTGTCTCTCTCCATGTAGTGTTGTTACCATGGTGTTGTCTCTCTCCATGTAGTGTTGTTACCATGGTGTTGTCTCTCTCCATGTAGTGTTGTTACCATGGTGTTGTCTCTCTCTATGTAGTGTTGTTACCATGGTGTTGTCTCTCTCTATGTAGTGTTGTTACCATGGTGTTGTCTCTCTCTATGTAGTGTTGTTACCATGGTGTTGTCTCTCTCTATGTAGTGTTGTTACCATGGTGTTGTCTCTCTCTATGTAGTGTTGTTACCATGGTGTTGTCTCTCTCTATGTAGTGTTGTTACCATGGTGTTGTCTCTCTCTATGTAGTGTTGTTACCATGGTGTTGTCTCTCTCTATGTAGTGTTGTTACCATGGTGTTGTCTCTCTCTATGTAGTGTTGTTACCATGGTGTTGTCTCTCTCTATGTAGTGTTGTTACCATGGTGTTGTCTCTCTCTATGTAGTGTTGTTACCATGGTGTTGTCTCTCTCTATGTAGTGTTGTTACCATGGTGTTGTCTCTCTCTATGTAGTGTTGTTACCATGGTGTTGTCTCTCTCTATGTAGTGTTGTTACCATGGTGTTGTCTCTCTCCATGTAGTGTTGTTACCATGGTGTTGTCATTCTTGGTTGTGTGTTTTGTCTTATATTTGATTTATTTTGATTTATGATTTACCCACGTCCCCACAGGATCATTGTGGTAGGACGTCAAAAGGTTTATTTATATTTATATATATATTTATAGAGAGACAACACCACACTACACAGACACAGACAACACTACACAGAGGGACCCAAGACAGCATCACGGTAACAACACAACACTACATAGAGAGAACACAACACTACATAGAGACAACGCTACACTACATAGAGACAACGCAACACTACACAGTCAACACTACACAGTCAACACTACACTACACAGTCAACACTACACTATATAGAGAGAACACTACACTATATAAAGAGAACACTACACTATATAGAGAGAACACTACATAGAGACAACGCAACACTACATAGAGACAACGCAACACTACATAGAGACCCAAGACAGCATCACGGTAACAACACAACATGGTAGCAGCTCAAAACATGGTACATTCTAGAGATGGAATGGTATGAACATTTCATATCCCGATGACAGTGACCAAAATGATCACGGTTATCAGTATTGTCACGGTATTTTAAAAGTAAGCTGGAAATGCTCAGAGGTTCAAGGAGCTGGCACAGTTGCTCCATGACACTATCGTCGACATCATTGGGGCATCAGATTCCACGTTCCTCGTTCTCAAAGCCAGTGTCACACAGACTGGCTGCTGTTCTCTGATTAAACACTCAAGCATCTTGTGTGTTTAGAGCCCCCCACCGGGTCACCACATCATCATGGATCAGAGCCTTCTGTGGCAATGTTGAGGGCGGCTTGCTTTTTCCCTCTCCGTCCTCTCCTTCTCTTCCAGCTCCGTGAGAAGCCCTGGACCAGATGACGGCAGGCCTTGACTGCTGTGTCAACTCTCTGATATTTTTCAGAGCCTTTGAGATGGTCAGGTTCAAATGAAGGTCGAAGCACCAAAGCCACAGATCTGGGACCTGTTCAAAAGCCTTGGTCGTGTTTGTTGCGTTTTCTGTGGTTTTCAGACCTGGTCTTCATTGTTGATTTCCCCCCCCCCCCCCCCACACACTTCCAGTATATACAAAAAAAAAACACTGCTGTGAGCTGAGTGATCTTCTGGGGAGAACTGTTGGAGAACTTTCCAGGCAGTTTGATTCCAGTTGCCTGGGGTCAGGTAATGTATAGTGAAGCCTGTTTTCGCTGGTCCACAGGTCAGTAGTTGCAGCCAAACCAAAGTGCTTTTTGAGCCAAACTTTTCCCCCCAACATCAACTTTAACCTGGTTGTACAGGTTTGGGATTTCAGGCTTCGGGAAAATAATGTTCACGATGGCCACTTTTATTTTTTTAGTGAGGCACGGCAACCTTCGTCAGCCTCAGAAAGACGGGCCTCTCAACAACGTGAAATGGCATCATGTCCTTTTGCGATGTAATACGAAAGGGCTTACAGTGAGGTCTGGAGCGTGTTTTGATGTGGGTCCATAAGGAGCCTGCCTTTTTAAACTCTTGCTGGAGTGTCTGTCACAAATGTAGATGACGGGGGACCAGTAGCTTTACTGGGTTTGCCTGCTGCACACACACTCTGTAAACAAGGGAATAGCAAATGAATTATTGGTGGTGGTACATTTTATAATTATTCAAACACACACAGTCTATCTTCTGTGTTGCATTTGAGTATATGCAATGACCCCATGCGCATTTTACATAAATACAAACGAGTCTTACGAAGACCGTGATAGTAATTGCAAATGAGCCCAACAATCGACATAAATATAGGAGTCTATGGTGTGGGGGGGGGGTCTATGGTGTGGGGGGGGGGTCTATGGTGTGGGGGGGGGGTCTATGGTGTTGGGGGGTCTATGGTGTTGGGGGGTCTATGGTTGGGGGGGTCTATGGTGGGGGGGGTCTATGGTGTGGGGGGGTCTATGGGGGGTCTATGGTGTGGGGGGGTCTATGGTGTGGGGGGGTCTATGGTGGGTCTATGGTGTGGGGGGGTCTATGGTGGGTCTATGGTGTGGGGGGGTCTATTGGGGTCTATGGTGTGTGGGGGGGTCTATGGTGTGTGGGGGGGTCTGTGGTGTGGTGGGGGGGGGTCTATGGTGTGTGGGGGGGTCTATGGTGTGGGGGGTCTGGTGTGGGGGGTCTGGTGTTTCTCCAGTTGGAACTCTTTTACAACCAAGTCGACGACTGCCGGATTTTAAATGAACAAAATATGTTGGTTGTGTGACTAAACTCCATAACGTGTTATCGTGTGTAATGGGTGAATAGAGTCTGTAGACACACGACCCATACAGCAGCAGATCAACGTGTTATCGTGTGTAATGGGTGAATAGAGTCTGTAGACACACGACCCATACAGCTGCAGATCAACGTGTAGTGTTTTTACAGTAGTAGGTAACACGGAAAGCTTCAGTTTACATTATTGACAAGCTATTAGCAAGTTAGACAGACAAACCATGACATTTTTTCCCCCATTCTGAAGTCACCCACACATCATGCATTGAGCTAAAAGTTAACTTGCCTTGCATTCGCTATAAAGTAGTTGGGTGGTGGTGGTGACGAAGATGACTCGAGAGATTTGAAGTGTTGGCCCTCTCTTTTGCAGGGATTATAATTTTTTTTGCATGTTCTGTAGACGGTGACCATCTCCGGCTTTCGTTCCAGTTCTCTGCTGCCAATGACTGGAACGAATTGCAGAAATCACTGAAGCTGGAGTCTTATCTCCCTCCTATAACTTTAAGCATCAGCTGTCAGAGCAGCTCGTAGATCACTGCACCTGTACATAGCCCATCTGTAAATAGCCCACCCAACTACCTCATCCCCATATTGTTATTTATTTTTTGCTCCTTTGCACCCCAGTATCTCTACTTGCATATTCATCTTCTGCACATCAATCACTCCAGTGTTAATGCAGATTTGTAATTATTTTGCCTCTATGGCCTATTTATTGCCTTACCTCCCTAATCTTACTACATTTGCACACACTGTATATAGACTTTTTCTATTGTGTTAATGACTACGTTTGTTTTATCCCTTTTTGTCAAACTGCTTTGCTTTATCTTGGCCAGGTCGCAATTGTAAATGACAACTTGTTCTCAACTAGCCGACCTGGTTAAATAAAGGTGAAATAACATTTTTAAAAAAACAGTATAGAGTGCAGTGATGTGTCCTATAAGGAGCATTGGTGGAAAATCTGACGGCTGAATGGTAAAGAACATCATCTAGCCGCTCCAGAGCAACCTTTCCCGCCGATCTATAAATTACTTCTCCGTAATCTAGCATGGGTAGGAGGGTCATCTGAATCAGGGTTCGTTTGGCAGCTGGGGTGAAAGAGGAGCGATTACGATACGGGAAACCCAAGTCTAGATTTAAATTTAGCCTGCAAATTTGATATGTGCTGAGAGAAGGACAGTGCACCGTCTAGCCATACTCCCAAGTACTTGTATGAGGTGACTACCTCAAACTCTAAACCCTTAGAGGTAGTAATCACACCTGTGGGGAGAGGGACATTCTTCTTAACCAAACCACATTACCTTTGTTTTGGAGGTGTTCAGAACAAGGTTAAGGGCAGAGAAAGCTTGTTGGACACTAAGAAAGCTTTGTTGTAGAGCATTTAACACAAAATCTGGGGAAGTGCCAGCTCAGTATAAGACTGTATCTGCATGTAAATGGATGAGAGAGCTCAGGCAGTAGGAAGCTATGTTGATGTAAATTGACATGAGCGTGGGGCCTAGGATTGAGCCTTGGGGTACTCCCTTGGTGACATGCAGTGGCTGAGACAGCAGATTTTCTGACTTTATACACTGCACTCTTTGAGATAGGTAGTTAGCAAACCAGGCCAAAGATCCTTCAGAGACACCAATAGTCTTTAGCTGGCCCACAAGAAAGGACAACATTGCTTAGAATCAAGGTTACACACCCATATCCTGAGCGGGAACCAGATTTCTTACCAGAGAGAATACTATAGACATCAAGAAAGCCAGTCAGTTGATTATTGTCACGTTTTTCCAACACTTGATAAACAGGGCAAAGTAGAAATAGGCCTATAACATTTAGGATCAGCTTGATCTATCCCTTTAAATAAAGGATGAACCGTGGCTGCCTTCTAAGCAATGGGAACCTCCCCAGAGAGGAGAGACAGGTTAAAAAGGTCAGAGAGAGGCTTGGCGATGATAGGGGCAGCAACCTTAAAGAAGAAAGGGTCTAAACCTTCTGACCCAGATGTTTTTTTGGGGTCAAGTTTCAGGAGCTCCTTCAGCACCCCAGACTCAGTGACTGCCTGCAGGGAGAAACTTTGTAGCTGGGCAGGGGAAAAAGAGGGAGAAGCATCGGTGGTAGTCGCATTAGAAGGGGTGGGAGATGAGGAAATGTTGGACGGGCAAGGAGGCATGGCTGAGTCAAATAGGAATCCTGACTTAATGAAGTGGTGATTTAAAGTGCTCAGACATGTGCTTCTTGTCAGTAACAACCACATCATCAACATTAAGGGACATGGGCAGCTGTGAGGAGGAGGGTTTATTCTCCAGGTCTTTAACCGTTTTCCAGAACTTCTTGGGGTTAGACCCACAGAGAGAGAACTGCTCCTTAAAGTAACTAGCTTGGGCCTTCCAGTGCCTGAGTGCACTTATTTCTCATTTGCCTGAACGATAGCCAGTCAGCCTGAGTATGCGTGTGCCAAGCCTTACGCCAAATGCAATTCTTGAGGTGGAGTAACTCTGCCAGATCACGGTCGAACCAGGGGCTGAACCTGTTTTTAACTCTCATTTTCTTTATGGGGGCGTGTTTGTTAACAATACCACTGAAAAGAAGGTCCAAGCGTCCTCGACAGAGGGGATCAAGCCGATTCTTCTACAACATTTGTACAGAGGCAGGTTCAGGAATGAAGGCTTGCTCATTAAAGTTTTTTTTTAACCAAGCGTCTTTGACAATTCTGGACAGGTCGTTTTACTGAGCAGGCCATTACGAACACAGGCTGTAAAACAGTGATCACTAAGGTCATTACAGAAAACACCAGACCTGATACCTATCAGGATTATTTGTGAGGATAACATCGAGGAGAGTAGCCTTTTCTGGGTGTTTGGTGTCATACCTTGTGGGATTGGTAATAATCTTGTCCTGGAGGCAGAACTGAATGATTTCTGATAGCTTTGTGGCTGTGCTAGCTCATGATCAGTCTGCAGAGCTGCCTCCAGAACAAGATTCATGATGAGAAAAGCTAACCTGTGGTGGATACAGTAGACCGGCCGGAGAGATGGGAAGGAGTGGAGGAGGAATGGATGGAGGGAGGGGAGAGAAACAGTGGAGGAGGGGAGGGAGGGGAGAGAATCAGTGGAGGAGGGGAGGGAGGGGAGAGAAACAGTCGAGGAGGGGAGGGAGGGAGGGGAGAGAAACAGTCGAGGAGGAATGGAGGGAGGGAGGGGAGAGAAACAGTCGAGGAGGGGAGGAATGGAGGGAGGGAGGGGAGAGAAACAGTCGAGGAGGGGAGGAATGGAGGGAGGAGAGAAACAGTCGAGGAGGGGAGGAATGGAGGGAGGAGAGAAACAGTGGAGGGGAGGGAGGGGAGAGAAACAGTCGAGGAGGGGAGGAATGGAGGGAGGGAGGCGAGAGAAACAGTCGAGGAGGAGGGGAGAGAAACAGTCGAGGAGGGGAGGAATGGAGGGAGGGAGAAACAGTGGAGTAGGAAGGGAGGAATGGAGGGAGGGGAGAGAAACAGTCGAGGGAGGGAGGGTAGAGAAACAGTGGTGGAGGAGGGGAGGAATGGAGGGAGGGGAGAGAAACAGTCGAGGGAGGGAGGGTGGGAGGGGAGAGAAACAGTGGTGGAGGAGGGGAGGAATGGAGGGAGGGGAGAGAAACAGTCGAGGGAGGGAGGGGAGAGAAACAGTGGTGGTGGAGGAGGGGAGGGAGGGAGGGGAGAGAAACAGTGGAGGAGGAGGGGAGGAATGGAGGGAGGGGAGAGAAACAGTCAAGGAGGAGGGGAGGAATGGAGGGAGGAGAGAGAAACAGTAGAGGAGGAGGGGAGGAATGGAGGGAGGGAGGGAGGGAGGGGGGGGGGAGAGGAAAGCTAAAGGGACACGACTAGGAAGTAGAGTGAAGATGAATGTGCCCAAAGAGTGAGAGGGTTGGAGCGTATCTGGAGGAGGCTGGTACGAGCTCTTTTGAATAGCTAGAGAGTGTGTGTGTGTGTGTGTGTTCTCCCTGCTTTGAGGACCAAACCCCTCTCAATCAGGGAGCCGCTGAGGATCGCGACTCCGAATTAGAGCCACATTACCCTGACACTCGCCCTCCCTCTCGCCCGGTCTCCACTCCTCTGCCTCCTCTCCTCTCCTCTCTATCCACTCCTCTGTCTCATGTCTACTGTCTCTTCTCTGTCTCCTCTCCTGTCTCCTCTGTCTCCTCTCCTGTCCCCTCTGTCTCCACTATTATTCTCTCACTCCTTTTTGCTTTCTGTTTGGTTCTCGTGTCCTCGGTCTCCACTTCCTCCATTCTTTCCTGTCCTCTTCTGTCTCCTGTCTCACTCCTCTTCTCTGTTCCCTGTCTTACACTTCTTTCTCCTCTCTATCCACTCCTGTCTCGTGTCTCCTCTCCGCTGTCTCGTGTCTCCTCTCCTCTGTCTCGTGTCTCCTCTCCTCTGTCTCGTGTCTCCTCTCCTCTGTCTCGTGTCTCCTCTCCTCTGTCTCGTGTCTCCTCTCCTCTGTCTCGTGTCTCCTCTCCTCTGTCTCGTGTCTCCTCTCCTCTGTCTCGTGTCTCCTCTCCTCTGTCTCGTGTCTCCTCTCCTCTGTCTCGTGTCTCCTCTCCTCTGTCTCGTGTCTCCTCTCCTCTGTCTCGTGTCTCCTCTCCTCTGTCTCGTGTCTCCTCTCCTCTGTCTCGTGTCTCCTCTCCTCTGTCTCGTGTCTCCTCTCCTCTGTCTCGTGTCTCCTCTCCTCTGTCTCGTGTCTCCTCTCCTCTGTCTCGTGTCTCCTCTCCTCTGTCTCCTCTCCTCTGTCTCCTCTCCTCTGTCTCCTCTCCTCTCCTCTGTCTCGTGTCTCCTCTCCTCTGTCTCCTCTCCTCTCCTCTGTCTCGTGTCTCCTCTCCTCTCCTCTGTCTCGTGTCTCCTCTCCTCTCCTCTGTCTCGTGTCTCCTCTCCTCTGTCTCGTGTCTCCTCTCCTCTCCTCTGTCTCGTGTCTCCTCTCCTCTCCTCTGTCTCGTGTCTCCTCTCCTCTCCTCTGTCTCGTGTCTCCTCTCCTCTCCTCTGTCTCGTGTCTCCTCTCCTCTCCTCTGTCTCGTGTCTCCTCTCCTCTCCTCTGTCTCCTCTCCTCTCCTCTGTCTCGTGTCTCCTCTCCTCTCCTCTGTCTCGTGTCTCCTCTCCTCTCCTCTGTCTCGTGTCTCCTCTCCTCTCCTCTGTCTCGTGTCTCCTCTCCTCTCCTCTGTCTCGTGTCTCCTCTCCTCTCCTCTGTCTCGTGTCTCCTCTCCTCTCCTCTGTCTCTCCTCTCCTCTGTCTCGTGTCTCCTCTCCTCTCCTCTGTCTCGTGTCTCCTCTCCTCTCCTCTGTCTCGTGTCTCCTCTGTCTCGTGTCTCCTCTCCTCTCCTCTGTCTCGTGTCTCCTCTCCTCTCCTCTGTCTCGTGTCTCCTCTCCTCTCCTCTGTCTCGTGTCTCCTCTCCTCTGTCTCGTGTCTCCTCTCCTCTGTCTCGTGTCTCCTCTCCTCTGTCTCGTGTCTCCTCTCCTCTGTCTCGTGTCTCCTCTCCTCTGTCTCGTGTCTCCTGTGTCTCGTGTCTCCTGTGTCTCGTGTCTCCTCTGTCTCGTGTCTCGTGTCTCCTCTGTCTCGTGTCTCGTCTCCTCTGTCTCGTGTCTCCTCTCCTCTGTCTCCTCTCCTCTGTCTCGTGTCTCCTCTCCTCTGTCTCGTGTCTCCTCTCCTCTGTCTCGTGTCTCCTCTCCTCTGTCTCGTGTCTCCTCTCCTCTGTCTCGTGTCTCCTCTCCTCTGTCTCGTGTCTCCTCTCCTCTGTCTCGTGTCTCCTCTCCTCTGTCTCGTGTCTCCTCTCCTCTGTCTCGTGTCTCCTCTGTCTCGTGTCTCCTCTGTCTCGTGTCTCGTGTCTCCTCTGTCTCGTGTCTCCTCTCCTCTGTCTCGTGTCTCCTCTCCTCTGTCTCGTGTCTCCTCTCCTCTGTCTCGTGTCTCCTCTCCTCTGTCTCGTGTCTCCTGTGTCTCGTGTCTCCTCTGTCTCGTGTCTCGTGTCTCCTCTGTCTCGTGTCTCCTCTCCTCTGTCTCGTGTCTCCTCTGTCTCGTGTCTCCTCTGTCTCGTGTCTCCTGTCTCCTCTGTCTCGTGTCTCCTCTCCTCTGTCTCGTGTCTCCTCTCCTCTGTCTCGTGTCTCCTCTGTCTCGTGTCTCCTCTCCTCTCCTCTGTCTCGTGTCTCCTCTCCTCTGTCTCGTGTCTCCTCTCCTCTCCTCTGTCTCGTGTCTCCTCTCCTCTGTCTCGTGTCTCCTCTCCTCTGTCTCGTGTCTCCTCTCCTCTGTCTCGTGTCTCCTCTCCTCTGTCTCGTGTCTCCTGTGTCTCGTGTCTCCTCTGTCTCGTGTCTCGTGTCTCCTCTGTCTCGTGTCTCCTCTCCTCTGTCTCGTGTCTCCTCTGTCTCGTGTCTCCTGTCTCCTCTGTCTCGTGTCTCCTGTCTCCTCTGTCTCGTGTCTCCTCTCCTCTGTCTCGTGTCTCCTCTCCTCTGTCTCGTGTCTCCTCTCCTCTGTCTCGTGTCTCCTGTGTCTCGTGTCTCCTCTGTCTCGTGTCTCCTGTCTCCCCTGTCTCGTGTCTCTTGTCTCCTCTGTCTCGTGTCTCCTCTGTCTCGTGTCTCCTCTCCTCTGTCTCGTGTCTCCTCTCCTCTGTCTCGTGTCTCCTCTCCTCTGTCTCGTGTCTCCTCTCCTCTGTCTCGTGTCTCCTCTCCTAGCAGGGTATGATGATTACCCTGCCAAAGCACTTTTTTGTACTAATTGGTTTCGATTAGCGTTTTTCGTTAAGGTCTGTCGCTGTTATCTATCCGTTCAGCCGCGTTAGCTCTTCATTTCTGATATAAATGTTTTGATATCTATCCCATCCTCTTAGCTCCGCGGAACATTCCTCAGAACACGAGTCCAACTCCACGGAGGATCCTGTCTGCTTGTTCTCACTCCTCCCTTTTTACCTGGTTGATGAGGTCACTAATTAGTAAGGAACTTGCCTCACCTGCTCATCTAGGTCTTAATTGAAAGTAAAAACCGTGGAATGAGTTTGACACCACGTATGCTTTAAAGGAGCAGCCCCCCCCCCCCCCCCCCCCCCCAGCGGACCGTGTTTCCTGTTACGCTGACAGGCACAGAGGGAGATGGGTACACGCACTGACAACTAGGAGAACACGTTGATCGTTCCTTCACTTTGTTGTGTGTGTGTGAGAGGAAGTGGTACACTGTCTGGTAATTTTAGGGAGCGTTATGTTCTCATTACTGATGGTGTGCCTGCCTTCTGTTATGTCAATGTCCCCCCCTCACTCAATTTAGGCTAAATGTAGGTAGCCTGAAGAGAGAGACTACAGTACATGAGTGTGTAGGGAGCCTGAAGAGAGAGACTACAGCACATGAATGTGTAGGGAGCCTGAAGAGAGAGACTACAGTACATGAGTGTGTAGGGAGCCTGAAGAGAGAGACTACAGTACATGAATGTGTAGGGAGCCTGAAGAGAGAGACTACAGTACATGAGTGTGTAGGGAGCCTGAAGAGAGAGACTACAGCACATGAATGTGTAGGGAGCCTGAAGAGAGAGACTACAGTACATGAATGTGGTGGGAGCCTGAAGAGAGAGACTACAGTACATGAGACCATTTAGGAGCATCTTAGCATTCAGGTTAGAGAGACTCCTCCGAGACGTTGACACTCAGTTGTCACATTCTAATATCCAACGCTGACAGTGTCCGTGGGTCTGCTTAGCTCCGTGGCTGTTCTGTTATCCAACTGTGGCAGTGTCTGTGGGTCTATTTAGCTTAGTGGCTGTTCTGTTATCCAACTGTGGCAGTGTCTGTGGGTCTGCTTAGCTCAGTGGCTGTTCTGTTATCCAACTGTGGCAGTGTCCGTGGGTCTGTTTAGCTTAGTGGCTGTTCTGTTATCCAACTGTGGCAGTGTCTGTGGGTCTGCTTAGCTCAGTGGCTGTTCTGTTATCCAACTGTGGCAGTGTCTGTGGGTCTGTTTAGCTTAGTGGCTGTTCTGTTATCCAACTGTGGCAGTGTCTGTGGGTCTGCTTAGCTCAGTGGCTGTTCTGTTATCCAACTGTGGCAGTGTCTGTGGGTCTGCTTAGCTCAGTGGCTGTTCTGTTATCCAACTGTGGCAGTGTCCGTGGGTCTGTTTAGCTTAGTGGCTGTTCTGTTATCCAACTGTGGCAGTGTCCGTGGGTCTGTTTAGCTTAGTGGCTGTTCTGTTATCCAACTGTGGCAGTGTCCGTGGGTCTGTTTAGCTTAGTGGCTGTTCTGTTATCCAACTGTGGCAGTGTCCGTGGGTCTGTTTAGCTCAGTGGCTGTTCTGTTATTGGCTACTGTTTCTCACTCTACATTGTTTTGCGTTAATTGCAGTTCGATTGGTCTCTGAAGCACATTTCATGGACAACTTCTCTGCCTTGTCGATCTCGACATCTGATTGGTTCTCTCTCTCTCTCTTCCTCAGGTGTATCGTGGGCTGGACATCATAACCAATAAGGTGACGGCTGAGGAGCGTGCCCAGTGCAGTCATCACATGATCAGCTTCGTGGATCCCTTGGTCAGCAGCTACACTGTGGTAGACTTCAGGAACAAGGCCCTGGCTCTCATATCCTTTATGAATGTACTTCCTGTATGGGTGAGACTCAGGAACAAGGCCCTGGCTCTCATATCCTTTATGAATGTACTTCCTGTATGGGTGAGACTCAGGAACAAGGCCCTGGCTCTCATATCCTTTATGAATGTACTTCCTGTATGGGTGAGACTCAGGAACAAGGCCCTGGCTCTCATATCCTTTATGAATGTACTTCCTGTATGGGTGAGACTCAGGAACAAGGCCCTGGCTCTCATATCCTTTATGAATGTACTTCCTGTATGGGTGAGACTTCAGGAACAAGGCCCTGGCTCTCATATCCTTTATGAATGTACTTCCTGTATGGGTGAGACTTCAGGAACAAGGCCCTGGCTCTCATATCCTTTATGAATGTACTTCCTGTATGGGTGAGACTTCAGGAACAAGGCCCTGGCTCTCATATCCTTTATGAATGTACTTCCTGTATGGGTGAGACTCAGGAACAAGGCCCTGGCTCTCATATCCTTTATGAATGTACTTCCTGTATGGGTGAGACTTCAGGAACAAGGCCCTGGCTCTCATATCCTTTATGAATGTACTTCCTGTATGGGTGAGACATGTGGACCACCACGCTCGCGCACGTCAACGAGCGTCTGCGTAGCCAGGCGCTAAAATAGAACTTGGTTGTATTCGTGGCGCTTGACGCGCTGCCAGTCCCGCCTCTCCAATCTCATTGGTTTATAGGAGCACATACCCACGTGGTGATTGGAAGATGAACTGAGGTCCACGCTCTTGTCCAGTTGGTGGTGGTAATGCTTGTGCATTTCCGGTAAAATAACAACTCAATGTTTATATCCCAGGACAAATTAGTTAGCAACAGCTAGCTAACTGATACCAATACCGGTAACCAATATTTCACATTTTAGTGGCTTTTTTAGTTCATTCTAGTACAGTTGAATAGTTAAAACACACACGGACTCAACATCTCAGCGCAAGAGGCGTCACCACCGTCCCTGGTTCGAATCCAGGCTGTATCACATCTGGCCGTGATTGGGAGCTGCACAATTGGCCCGGCGTCGTCCGGGTTTAGCAGGGGTAGGCGTGGATTTTTTGGAGTCCGATAACTCTGAGGACTTTGGGGGAAAAATATCTTAGGTATTGAGTAGACTGATATCCCATTTCATTGATCCCCCAATCCTTAGGTAAAGCTGTACAGTGAAATATGAATATCAATACACACAATAGGCTGACTGGGGAGGTGATTTCACACAGTCACAGTCCCGCGATAAGAGCTACAACGCGACAACTTTTCATAGTTGTGTTCTGTGGGTGTCACTGACTAGACTGATACCCCATTTCATTGCTCCACATTCCAACCTCGTTTAACATTATCTAGTCTAAATATGTCACGATTCCACCAATTGTAACCTTCTGCATCACTTTCGAAGAGGTACTTTTATTTTGAAGGCAAACCGCAAATTCCACTATTGTGCCTAATCCTTATTGTGGCTAGCTTCACAACACATAACCCGGTCTGGTCGAGCCTCACGAGCCAGATGAAGCTAGCTGGCTGCTTATAACGTTAGCTTTGGGCAACAGGGTTAAGTAGCTGGCTAGCTATTTATTTTCATGAAATAAAATTATATTTCAGTAGGCAAACAACAAGTGGCTACCTACCTACCTAACTAATACTTACTCACAAGGATTCCTAAACCATTGCGAAGAATAATGAAAATGACTGCAGTTTCTACTGGTCGTTGTTTTCAGGCTGGTTGTATTGGTGCTAGCTAGGTACCAAGCTAAAGCTAGCTAGGCACCAAGCTAAAGCTAGCTAGGCACCAAGCTAAAGCTAGCTAGGCACCAAACTAAAGCTAGCTAGGCACCAAGCTAAAGCTAGCTAGGCACCAAGCTAAAGCTAGCTAGGCACCAAGCTAAAGCTAGCTAGAGACCAAGCTAAAGCTAGCTAGGTACCAAGCTAAAGCTAGCTACCCCAGAAGTTGTGGTCGAACAAATAATGCTTTTATTACCAACACGGTATTGTAAACACATCGTTCGTGGCCGGTGTTTGCAGACTTTTTTGTTGTTGTACAGCTTTGTACAGTGCTACTGATAGTAGTGACGTGCAAATTCATTAATAGTTCATTAATAGTTCATTTAATAATTTTACGACGTGTCAAATTAAACTATCAAACTATTACTGTGTAACTCCAGGAGGGCAACATCTGAAAAAATATCACACTTGGTAGTGTGTACCGGTGCTCAACCAGACAGCAACATCATCCACGACAGAGAACATCATCCACGACAGAGAACAGAGACCCGAGGGGGTGGGGGGGGGGAAAGAGAGACCGGGGGGGAGAGATGCGGGGGGGGGGGGGAGAGATGCGAGGGGGGGGAGAGAGAGACGCGAGGGGGGGTAGAGAGAGACGCGAGGGGGGGTAGAGAGAGACGCGAGGGGGGGGGTAGAGAGAGACTGAGTGGGGAGGTAGGAAGAGAGACGGTTGGGGAGGAAGAGAGACGGTTGGGGAGAAAGAGAGACGGGGGGGGGAGAAAGAGAGACGGGGGGGGAGAAAGAGAGACGGAGAGGGAGGGAGAGACGTAGAGGGAGGGAGAGACGGAGAGTGAGGGAGGGAGAGACGGGGAGGGAGGGAGGGAGAGACGGGGAGGGAGGGAGAGACTGGGAGGGCTGGGGGGACAGACGGGGGGGAGAGACGGAGTGGGGAGGTAGGAAGGGAGGTAGGAAGAGAGACGGTTGGGGAGAAAGAGAGACGGAGGGGGGGGGAAGAGAGATGGACGGACGGGAGAAAGAGACGGAGGAGGGAGAGACGGAGAGGGAGGGAGGGAGGGAGAGACTGAGGGGTGAGGGAGGGGAAGACGGAGTAGTGAGGGAGAGACGGACGGGGGAGGGAGGGAGAGACGGAGTGGGGAGGGAGAGAAAGAGAGAGGGGGGGGAGAGACGGACTGGGAGGGAGGGGAAGACGGAGTAGGGAGGGAGACTGAGTGGGGAGGGAGAGAGAAAGACGGGGGGGGGGGGAGCGATGGGGGGTGGGTGGGAGAGATGGAGGGAGGGAGGGAGAGACGGGGGAGGGAGGGAGAAAGAGAGACGCGGGGGAGAAAGACGCGGGGGGGGAGAGCGACGTGAGGGGAAGAGAGACGCGAGGCTCGGAGGGGAGGGAGGGGAAGACGGAGTAGGGAGGGAGAGACTGAGTGGGGAGGGAGAGAGAAAGAGAGACGGGGGGGGGGGGAGCGATGGGGGGTGGGTGGGAGAGATGGAGGGAGGGAGGGGTAGACGGAGTGGGGGAGGGAGAGACGGAGTGGGGGGGGGAGACTGAGGGAGGGAGAGACAGAGTGGGGAGGGGGGAGAGAAAGAGATGGTGGGGGGAAAGAGAGATGGGGGGGAAAGAGAGATGGGGAGGGAGAGACGGACGGGGGAGTGAGAGACGGGGGAGGGAGGGAGTTACGGACAGGAGGAGGGAGGGAGAGACGGAGGGAGGGCGGAGGGAGAGACGGACGGGGGGGAGGGAGAGACGGACGGGGGGGCGGGAGGGACGGAGGGAGGGACGGAGGGGGGAGGGAGAGACGGACAGATCTAATAGAGGGAGTGAAAGAAGGTGAGAAGGAGAGAGAGGTAGTTAAAATAGATGTAAAGAGAAAGTTGGATGTTTAGAATGGAATGGAAGAGTGAGGAAGTGAGAAGAGGTGTAGAGGAATGGAGAGTAAAGGAGAGAGAGAGGAGAATAACATAGTATCATGACCGGTCCATTCTCTCCGTTAAACATGCTGCTCACATAGCATCTTTCTCTGTCTCTCTCTCTGCATCGCTCTCTCTGCATCTCTCTCTCTGCATCTCTGTCTCTCTGCATCTCTCTCTCTCTCTCTCTCGCTCTCTGCGTCTCTTTCTCTCTCTCTCTGCGTCGCTCTTTCTCTCTCTGCGTCGCTCTTTCTCTCTCTCTGCGTCGCTCTTTCTCTCTCTGCGTCTCTCTTTCTCTCTCTCTCTCTCTGCGTCTCTCTCTCTCTCTCTCTGCGTCTCGTTTTCTCTCTCTCTGCGTCTCTGTGTCTCGTTCTTTCTCTCTGCGTCTCTCTCTCTTTCTCTCTGCGTCTCTCTCTCTTTCTCTCTGCGTCTCTCTCTCTTTCTCTCTGCGTCTCTCTCTCTCTCTGCATCTCTCTCTCTCTCTGCATCTCTCTCTCTCTCTCTTTGCATCTCTCTAGCATCATTTCCTGATTGTCCCTCGCTCCCTCCCTCCCCCGATCTCTGTTCCTTTCTCTCTCACCCCCCTTTTCCTCCCCTCCTTTCTCTTCAGCCCTCCTACTTTCCATCCATCTGTCTCTCTTTCTCTCCCACAGGCTCATATTCTCCCTCCTTTATTTCCTCTTCTCACCATCTCTCTCTCACTCCTTACGGATTTCAGAGTGGTGACTGTCTGTGTGTGTGCGAGGGGGAGGGGAGTGGTGATAGCTGATGGGCCTTAACTGCTCAGACAAGATATCTAATTATCCCTAGAGAGAGAGAGGGAGAGAGAGAGGGGAGGGACTTCCTATGAGCCTATCATCAGCTCTCTGATCACTTGCCTTGTATACTTTTAAATCAATATATGTAGTTCATATACCCCCCCCAAACACACGTTTGCCTTCATAATAAAATTTTATTCGTAACATGTCCCAAATTTAACCATGTTGACTCCAATGCTTCCCACAGGTGTGGCACGTTGGCTGGATGTTCTTTGGGTGGTGGACCGTTCTTTATACACACAGGAAACTGTTGGGTATTAAAAAAACAGCAGCGTTGCAGTTCTTGACACATTCAAACCGTTGTGCCTGGCACCTATAAATCAACCCCCACCCCCCACAAAAAAAAAATGCTAACCTCCCCTGTTATTGTAATGGTGAGAGGTTAGCATGTCTTGTTGGGTATGATATAAAATGCTAACCTCCACTTTTATTGTAATGGTGAGAGTTTAGCATGTCTTGGGGTTATGATATAAAATGCTAACCTCCCCTGTTATTGTAATGGTGAGAAGTTAGCATGTCTTGTTGGGTATGATATAAAATGCTAACCTCCCCTGTTATTGTAATGGTGAGAGGTTAGCATGTCTTGTTGGGTATGATATAAAATGCTAACCTCCACTTTTATTGTAATGGTGAGAGTTTAGCATGTCTTGGGGTTATGATATAAAATGCTAACCTCCCCTGTTATTGTAATGGTGAGAAGTTAGCATGTCTTGTTGGGTATGATATAAAATGCTAACCTCCCCTGTTATTGTAATGGTGAGAAGTTAGCATGTCTTGGTGGTATGATATAAAATGCTAACCTCCCCTGTTATTGTAATGGTGAGAAGTTAGCATGTCTTGGTGGTATGTTATAAAATGCTAACCTCCCCTGTTATTGTAATGGTGAGAAGTTAGCATGTCTTGGTGGTATGATATAAAATGCTAACCTCCCCTGTTATTGTAATGGTGAGAGGTTAGCATGTCTTGGGGGGGTATGCTATTTGTGCGTTTTAATGATGAGTGAGAAAGTTATTTTATTTATTTATCGTGGTAGTATCCACATGAAGTGGTAGTATCCCACATTAATGAAGTGTTTAGAGACATTATATTCTTATTTAAAGTGTGTGTGTTATTTATTAGGGTAAATCAGTGTTTCCTTAACCAGCTCACATAGAAGACGTGTACAGCAGAGAGAAGCTGCCTGTCATAGTAGGAGGAACTAACTACTACATAGAATCACTGCTGTGGAGAGTACTGATGGATGAAGGGGTAAGAGCCACACTCCTCACCCCTACATCAGTCTTTGCTGTGGAGAGTACTGATGGATGAAGGGGTAAGAGCCACACCCCCCCCCACACCCCTAACTGGGTATACAGGGGTAAGAAGTAACCTCCCCGTGACTTCTCCCCCACCATTTCGCTCTTTCTCCCTTCAAAATATGGGAAGATAATGTGGGAAGATAATGTGGGAAGATAATGTGGGAAGATAATGTGGGAAGATAATGTGAAGAGCACCTGATGATGCAATTTAATGTCAACTCACTTTATTCTAATTCGCTCTCTTCACTTCTCTCTACTTCTGTCCCCCGCTCTCTTTTTCTCTCTCTCTTTTGCTCCGCTCTCCTCGTTCTCTCTCTCTCTCCTCGTTCTCTCTCGCTCTCTCTCTCTCTCTCTCTCTCTCTCTCTCTCTCTCTCTCTCTCTCTCTTGCTCCGCTCTCCTCGTTCTCTCTCTCAGCATGAGAATGAAGGAGAGGGGAAGAAAGGGGGGTCTCTTGATAGGAAGGTGGAGCTCGAGAAACTGGGCGGGGCTGAGCTCCACAGGAGACTGACCGAGGTCGATCCTGAAATGGCCTCCATGCTACATCCTCACGACACACGCAAGATCGCCAGGTAGGCTGGTACTACGTGTTAGCCGGGTGGGCTGGTACTACGTGTTAGCCAGGTGGGCTGGTACTGCGTGTTAGCCGGGTGGGCTGGTACTGCGTGTTAGCCGGGTGGGCTGGTTCTGCGTGGTAGCCGGGTGGGCTGGTACTGCGTGGTAGCCGGGTAGGCTGGTACTGCGTGGTAGCCGGGTGGGCTGGTACTGCGTGTTAGGCTGGTACTGCGTGTTAGCCGGGTGGGCTGGTACTGCGTGGTAGCCGGGTGGGCTGGTACTGCGTGGTAGGCTGGGACTGCGTGGTAGCCGGGTAGGCTGGTACTGCGTGGTAGCCGGGTGGGCTGGTACTGCGTGGTAGGCTGGGACTGCGTGTTAGCCGGGTGGGCTGGTACTGCGTGTTAGCCGGGTAGGCTGGTACTGCGTGTTAGCCGGGTGGGCTGGTACTGCGTGTTAGGCTGGTACTGCGTGTTAGCCGGGTGGGCTGGTACTGCGTGTTAGCCGGGTGGGCTGGTACTGCGTGTTAGCCGGGTGGGCTGGTACTGCGTGTTAGCCGGGTGGGCTGGTACTGCGTGTTAGCCAGGTAGGCTGGAACTGGTTGTATATTATTGACACTCTGTTCCACATCACTTATTCATGCCTGGGTGCACTGTGTGCTGTGAAGAGACAAACTTCACCCGACACAAACTGTTTCCTCCTGTCATTTCCTGTCAGTAGAGGAACAGTGTCACACACACACACACACACACACACACACACACACACACACACACACACACACACACAGCAGAGGAGGAGCACCCTGTGACCCAACCCTCAATCTCACAGGTTCTAGACAGGCTGTTCTGACATACTGTACCCCCTCTCTGTAAGTATGTGTGTCATAAAACACCATCCTGTCAATGAGCTGAGAGGTTGCTGAGTTTACTGGGCACAGAGTAGGCACCTGCCCCAACCCATCACATCATCTGATGACTCAGACTAGACATCAGCCCCAACCCGTCATGCCTGCCCCAACCCATCACATCATCTGATGACTCAGAGTAGACATCAGCCCCAACCCGTCACACCTGCCCCAACCCATCACATCATCTGATGACTCAGAGTAGACATCAGCCCCAACCCGTCACACCTGTCCCAACCCATCACATCATCTGATGAGTCAGAGTAGGTACCTGCCCCAACCCATCACATCATCTGATGAGTCAGTAGGCACCTGCCCCAACCCATCACATCATCTGATGACTCAGACTAGACATCAGCCCCAACCCGTCACGCCTGCCCCAACCCATCACATCATCTGATGACTCAGACTAGACATCAGCCCCAACCCGTCACGCCTGCCCCAACCCATCACATCATCTGATGAGTCAGAGTAGACATCTGCCTCGACCCATCACATCATCTAATGAAGCGGAATAGACACCTGCCTGACCCATCATGTCATTTAATGGCACAGGGTAGACACCAGCCCCGACCTATCACATCATCTAATGAAGCGGAATAGACACCTGCCTGACCCATCATGTCATTTAATGGCACAGGGTAGACACCAGCCCCGACCTATCACATCATCTAATGACACAGGGTAGACACCAGCCCCAACCCGTCACATCATCTGGCAGAGTAGACACCAGCCCCAACCCATCACATTTGCCCCAACCCCTCTCATCATCTGACAGAGTAGACAACAGCCCCGACCCATCACATCTAATGTCAAGAAATCTGTTGTTTTTTCCCCCCTCCATTTTGTTTTGTATTTCTATGTCCTCTTATGTTCATCTGTGAAAGAGGGCGGTACTCTCACTGTGTCCTGTTTTGATTGACACCTCTAGGAGCCTACAGGTGCATGCGGAAACAGGCGTGCCTCACAGCCATTGGTTGGAGGAGCAGAGAGGGCAGGAGGGGGGAGATGTGCTGGGGGGGCCACTGAGGTACCCAGACCCCTGTATCTTCTGGTTACATGCTGACATGGAGGGTAAGGAACCCCCCCCCCCTTTCCCCAAAGTGTCTCATATTGTTTTCTTAGCTCAGTAAAGTTACTTTCAGATGATCAGGACACCAAAGTGCAAAATATGCTAAGATGGGGGGGATATTCACTTGCATTGGGTTTTTGGACACAAACGCTAATAAGTTAATAAGCATTTGTAGACAGTGGCCAAAATCATAGCTTGGGTTGCTTACAGGGTTAGGAAACCAATATGTTTTAAGTGTCTAATTTGGATGCGCTACCCTTCAAACAACGACTCCCCCTGTCTGTCTTTAGCCATAGATGCGCGCTTGGACCGGCGTGTGGATCAGATGCTGTTGACAGGCCTGATAGACGAGCTCAGAGATTTCCACCTGAGATTCAACCAGCAGAAGATTCAGGACCAGAGGTGGGTGTGGTCGTGTTGCCACGGGGTCAGATAAAGCTGGGTCTTGTTGCCACGGGGTCAGATGACGCTTTTGTCGTGTTGCCACGGGGTCAGATTACGCTGGGTCGTGTTGCCATGGGGTCAGATAATGCTGGGTCGTGTTGCCATGGGGTCAGATAATGCTGGGTCGTGTTGCCACGGGGTCAGATGACGCTGGGTCGTGTTGCCACGGGGTCAGATGACGCTGGGTCGTGTTGCCACGGGGTCAGATGACGCTGGGTCGTGTTGCCATGGGGTCAGATAATGCTGGGTCCTGTTGCCACGGGGTCAGATAACGCTGCGTAAGGCTGTTTCAGCCACTTATTGATTTGACCATTGATTGTGTGAGACTCTTAGGTCACAGGGAATTGATGGCATTTTTCCTTAGGATGCTGCTCTACCCACTGACTCCCTCCTTCAGCAACCCCCCCACCTTTGACTGCGGTCACCAATCTGCAAGGTCAATCCTCGTACAAAGACCCCCCCCCCCCCCCCCCCCCCGCTCTCTTCTCTCTTCTTTACTTCCCCTCAAGTGTCCTCTCTTTTCTATCTCCATATCCCTTCCATTCTTCTCTCTCTTGCCCTCTACTGATGCACATCATCTCTCTCGAGGGGGAGGGCAGTTAGGGAGAGAGAGGGGGGGGGGGTTAGGGAGAGAGTTCTGTTATGGAGCCAGTGTGAGTCAGCAGATTGACACAGCTCTAGGGTGTGGCTGCTGCACTCACTCACACCACCACTGAACTGCAATAACGTAGAGCCACAATGGCATCCGGTCAGAGCTGCAGTGGAATGCAGACTGTATTGTGCTAGTACATTTAGAGATGGAAACTGAGCTCATATGATTGACACTCAATGAAACCACATTGCCTCCCCCTCTTTCTGTAGCATGCTCTTGTTCACTCTCATCAATGATTTAGAAGGAGAAATAAGGCAGAAACTCCCTTTAGCATAGTAGCAGGTCACACAGGCAAGACATGTCTCTCCCTCTCTGTCGTCGGGGGCCAGGTGATGCTTTTGAATAATTCAGGGGTAGTGTACAAGTGTACACTTCATGTAGAAGGGTATAGAATCCGATCACAACCAATGTCTCTCTCGTCAGGACCAGGGGACAACGTCTCAGCAGGCTTCACGTCTCTGTCCAGCAGCATCATGAGACTCTGTGTCCGTCTGTCTCCTGTCTCTCTGTGTCTCCCGGCCTGACCCCTACTGTGGAGTGATATGTAGAGTGATAGGGAAGGAGGGAGGTTTCAGAGAGCGTGTGATGGATTAGAGAGATGAAGACATTGCCCCTGGTTGTCTAGTCTAGCTCAAGACTGTGTGACACTTGTTATTTTTGGAGGACTTGATGACAATTATATATGTAATGATACTGCTATAATCATATGTTACTACTGTTCACCACTTCCTCCCTCTCTCTCTGTCACCCCCTTGCTCAGTGTCTCCTTATCTCCTCCTTCTCTCTCTCTCTCCTCCTTTCTCCTTCTCTCTCTCCTCTCTCCTCCTCTCTCTCTCTCTCTCCTCCTCTCTCTCTGTCTCAGTCAGGACTACCAGCATGGTATATTCCAGTCTATAGGTTTTAAGGAGTTCCATGAGTACCTGACATGTCCTGATGAGACGACACAGGAGGTCCGAGAGACACTCCGGAACCAAGGTGTGTGTGTGTGTTTGAGAGACACTCCGGAACCAAGGTGTGTGTGTGTGTGTTTGAGAGACACTCCGGAACCAAGGTGTGTGTTTGAGAGACACTCCGGAACCAAGGTGTGTGTTTGAGAGACACTCTGGAACCAAGGTGTGTGTTTGAGAGACACTCTGTAACCAAGGTGTTTGTGTGTTTGAGAGACACTCCGTAACCAAGGTGTGTGTGTGTTTGAGAGACACTCCGGAACCAAGGTGTGTGTGTGTGTTTGAGAGACACTCCGGAACCAAGGTGTGTGTGTGTGTTTGAGAGACACTCCGGAACCAAGGTGTGTGTGTGTGTGTTTGAGAGACACTCCGGAACCAAGGTGTGTGTGTGTGTGTTTGAGAGACACTCCGGAACCAAGGTGTGTGTGTGTGTTTGAGAGACACTCCGGAACCCAGGTGTGTGTGTGTTTGAGAGACACTCCGGAACCAAGGTGTGTGTGTGTTTGAGAGACACTCCGGTACCAAGGTGTGTGTGTGTGTTTGAGAGACACTCCAGAACCAGTGTGTGTGTGTGTGTTTGAGAGACACTCCGGAACCAAGGTGTGTGTGTGTTTGAGAGACACTCCGGAACCAAGGTGTGTGTGTGTGTGTTTGAGAGACACTCCGGAACCAAGGTGTGTGTGTGTGTGTTTGAGAGACACTCCGGAACCAAGGTGTGTGTGTGTGTTTGAGAGACACTCCGGAACCAAGGTGTGTGTGTGTGTTTGAGAGACACTCCGGAACCAAGGTGTGTGTTTGCGTACCAGGATTTAGGTTAGGAAGATGTGGTGCCATTCATTTGACCGGAAGAATTTAAATGTACCATAAATTGACCAGACCCATGAACATTTATTCCCTAATCTGATTAGGGCGTCCAGCCACGTTTCTCACTATGACAGAAATCACTTTTTAGTTTTTTTAATAATTAATTTTAACAGAACATTCACCTAGGATGCAACATCGTTCTTACCGAATTCTGTTGAGCAATTTGTAGATATTAGATGACATAGGCTGCGTGTCCATAAGGTTATGGAAAGCTTTTTCCAAAGTAAATTGAATTAAATTTCCAAAATTATATAGCCTCATTAGCTTACTCATGTTTATTCAGAAATAAATAAAATCATTGAGTTGACCACAGAGGATCATTTTAGAGGATCATTTAGCTCTAAACTGTGGTTTGTTTTAAATCGCATAGCCTTCAGTCAGAAGGACCGGCAATTTGGGCAGCGCTCGCTGCAAATACCAAGGAGACGATTTGTAGAGTTGCAACTGTCAGTGAAAAGCAGAACGATCCATCCAGACATATCGCAATATTTAAAAATACAAGCACGGAGAAACTGTTTTCGAAAGCAAATTTACTGTAAAGAGAAGACGATGAGAAAGACTCCCTGCTGAGTCTGCATCCTCACTGTCTCATCATTGGGTCGGGGACACTTCCTCCAGGTCAGACGGAGGTCATGTTGTATTTGTGTTCTCGTAGGGCTCACATATGGGATCGGACATCGTTTTATTGATCTGCTAATGTCAGCCGAGTAGGCTAGCCTGTCATTTGTGTCATATTTAAATAAATATGTCTTTAGCTAATGTCTTTAGTCGTATAAAGTGTTGTAGAATTGCATGAAATGTGATTTATAAAAGGCCAACATTATTCAAAGAAAGATAGAGGAAGAAATCTGATCGGCCTACTCTGAGTTATATTATTTGCATAAATTATGAATATTCAATCTCCTCATCACATTCTGAATAGTGTAGAAAAACATGCTTCATAACATGTAGTAAAAAGTTCAGGTTTCAAGCAATTATGTGTTTTCAAAATGTCTACTACCTCCAGCACATTGCAATGTTGTGTGGGACATTCTGAGGCCTGCCTAGTTAACGTTGTGTGGGACGTGATGAGGCCTGATGAGGCCTGCCTAGTCAACGTTGTGTGGGACGTGATGAGGCCTGATGAGGCCTGCCTAGTTAACGTTGTGTGGGACGTGATGAGGCCTGCCTAGTCAACGTTGTGTGGGACGTGATGAGGCCTGACGATGCCTGCCTAGTCAACGTTGTGTGGGACGTGATGAGGCCTGATGAGGCCTGCCTAGTTAACGTTGTGTGGGACGTGATGAGGGCCTGCCTAGTTAACGTTGTGTGGGACGTGCTGAGGCCTGCCTAGTTAACGTTGTGTGGGACGTGATGAGGCCTGATGATGCCTGCCTAGTCAATGTTGTGTGGGACGTGATGAGGCCTGATGAGGCCTGCCTAGTTAACGTTGTGTGGGACGTGATGAGGCCTGCCTAGTTAACGTTGTGTGGGACGTGATGAGGCCTGCCTAGTTAACGTTGTGTGGGACGTGATGAGGCCTGATGATGCCTGCCTAGTCAACGTTGTGTGGGACGTGATGAGGCCTGATGAGGCCTGCCTAGTCAACGTTGTGTGGGACGTGATGAGGCCTGATGAGGCCTGCCTAGTTAACGTTGTGTGGGACGTGATGAGGCCTGCCTAGTCAACGTTGTATGGGATGTGATGAGGCCTGCCGAGTTGCCTATACACTTGAAGGGGGAATGGGAAGTGCGCTTCAATTAGCAGTTGGGGAAATAACAATAGCTGCTCTTTTTAATAGTGGGCATATTTTAATTTATTTTTTATTATTATTTTTTTTACATGTGATTTGATTCAGAATTGTTGGGCAATGACTGGTCGTATTCAACCACGTTTCACTCCAGCGGCTACAAACAGCTGTTGGCGCCGTGTCCTCGGCTCTCACTGGTATTTACCTCAGTCAACAGCTGTTGGCGCCGTGTCCTCGGCTCTCACTGGTATTTACCTCAGTCAACAGCTGTTGGCGCCGTGTCCTCGGCTCTCACTGGTATTTACCTCAGTCAACAGCTGTTGGCGCCGTGTCCTCGGCTCTCACTGGTATTTACCTCAGCCAACAGCTGTTGGCGCCGTGTCCTCGGCTCTCACTGGTATTTACCTCAGTCAACAGCTGTTGGCGCCGTGTCCTCGGCTCTCACTGGTATTTACCTCAGTCAACAGCTGTTGGCGCCGTGTCCTCGGCTCTCACTGGTATTTACCTCAGTCAACAGCTGTTGGCGCCGTGTCCTCGGCTCTCACTGGTATTTACCTCAGTCAACAGCTGTTGGCGCCGTGTCCTCGGCTCTCACTACGGACACTGGTATTTACCTCAGTCAACAGCTGTGGGCGCCGTGTCCTCGGCTCTCACTGGTATTTACCTCAGTCAACAGCTGTTGGCGCCGTGTCCTCGGCTCTCACTACAGACACTGGTATTTACCTCAGCCAACAGCTGTTGGCGCCGTCTCCTCGGCTCTCACTGGTATTTACCTCAGTCAACAGCTGTTGGCGCCGTGTCCTCGGCTCTCACTGGTATTTACCTCAGTCAACAGCTGTTGGCACCGTGTCCTCGGCTCTCACTGGTATTTACCTCAGTCAACAGCTGTTGGCGCCGTGTCCTCGGCTCTCACTGGTATTTACCTCAGTCAACAGCTGTTGGCGCCGTGTCCTCGGCTCTCACTGGTATTTACCTCAGTCAACAGCTGTTGGCGCCGTGTCCTCGGCTCTCACTACAGACACTGGTATTTACCTCAGTCAACAGCTGTTGGCGCCGTGTCCTCGGCTCTCACTGGTATTTACCTCAGTCAACAGCTGTTGGCGCCGTGTCCTCGGCTCTCACTGGTATTTACCTCAGTCAACAGCTGTTGGTGCCGTGTCCTCGGCTCTCACTACAGACACTGGTATTTACCTCAGTCAACAGCTGTTGGCGCCGTGTCCTCGGCTCTCACTGGTATTTACCTCAGTCAACAGCTGTTGGTGCCGTGTCCTCGGCTCTCACTACAGACACTGGTATTTACCTCAGCCAACAGCTGTTGGCGCCGTGTCCTCGGCTCTCACTGGTATTTACCTCAGTCAACAGCTGTTGGTGCCGTGTCCTCGGCTCTCACTACAGACACTGGTATTTACCTCAGTCAACAGCTGTTGGCGCCGTGTCCTCGGCTCTCACTGGTATTTACCTCAGTCAACAGCTGTTGGTGCCGTGTCCTCGGCTCTCACTACAGACACTGGTATTTACCTCAGTCAACAGCTGTTGGCGCCGTGTCCTCGGCTCTCACTGGTATTTACCTCAGTCAACAGGCTGAAAAGCTTTTCTTTTTGTAATGGAATTTAGTATTATTTATCAGCTTTTCATTTTGGGGGTTTGGGGCAAATACCGGCTATTACCAGCTAACGGAAGCCTGTGTGTGTGTGTGTGTGTGTGTGTGTGTGTGTATGAGATTTAATGGGCTGAATCTCTTTCTCTCTCAGGTGTAGAGAATCTGAAGATGGCTACGAGACGGTACGCCAGGAAACAGAACAAATGGGTCCGTAATCGCTTCCTCAAGAGTGAGTCCCTCTCTCCGCCCCTCTCTCCGCCCCTCTCTCCGCCCCTCTCTCCGCCCCTCTCTCCGCCCCTCTCTCCGTCCCTCAGTCTGTCCCTCTCTCCGTTTTATTTCACCTTTTTATTTAACCAGGGAGGCCAGTTGAGAACAAGTTCTCATTTACAACTGCGACCTGGCCAAGATAAAGCAAAGCAGTGAGACAAAAACAACAACTCAGAGTTACACGTGGGATAAACAAAGTCGATAACACAATAGAAAAGTTTATATACAGTGGATTCAAATAAAGTAAGGCAATAAATAGGCCATAGTAGCAAAGTAATGACTATTTAGCAGATTAACACTGGAGTGATACACGTGCAGATGAGGATGTGCAAGTTGAAATACTGGTTTGCAAAAGAGCAGAAAAAAAACAAATATAGGATGAGGTAGGTTGGATCGGCTATTTACAGATGGGCTGTGTACAGCTACATCGATCGGTAAACTGCTCTGACAGCCGACACACAATCACACACAGCCAATGAAACACTCCCAACAGCACACCCCCTATTGAGGAGAGGAGAGGAGAGGAGAGATTTGACCTGTAACCTTTCCAGACGTGGTTGTAGGGGTTACTTGAAGTGTCTAGGCTCCTATTTGGGTAGGGTTGGGCATCCATTCATTCGATGTACGTGAAATGCCTCAGGGATTGGACCTAAGGGGGTAGGGTCTAGGGTTTGAGTGGGGGATTGGGCTGCCAGACAGCCTGAAGCACTTCTGACCTGCACTAACCCCTTAGCCTTGATCCTTGATCCCCCACCTGTCTCCACCGCTTGTCTCTTCCTCCACCCTCGTCTTCCTCCAGTCCTAATCCTGTTAGGACAGAAGTGGCTTAAACCTCCTCACCTCTCTGTCTGACCTCAGTGGCCTGCGCCAGATGGATAGACTGTGTGTTCGTTGCGTGAGAGTGTGTGTCTGTGAGAGAGACTGTGTGACTATGTGAGGCTGTGTGTGAGAGTGAAAGAGACTGTCTGCGTGAGAGCGACTATTTGTGTGAGAGACGGTGTGTGTGTGTGTGTCCACATTGCCTGGGTGTCTGCTTGTCTGGCTTATCTGCTTATCTTTGCCTTGGTGCTTAGTTCCAAGCTTTCGTCTCCGTGACGATGGTCAATCAACATCGGTAATGAAGGCCTCCGCTGAGGGCCAGACGATGTTGGCCAATCATGATACTTCCCAGAGTGTTAGACTAGCTTGGTTATCTACTAAGGCTGTAACTATTCCAGTATCGCAATATTTTTTTGGTCCATGGCAAACAGAATGCAGACTCTCTTTGTCCTTTCGTTACTATTATATTTAACCTTTTATTTTAACTAGACAAGTCAGCTAAGAAGAAATTCTTATTTTACAATGACGGCCTACCCCGGCCAAACCCTAACCCGGCCAAACCCTAACCCGGCCAAACCCTAACCCGGCCAAACCCTACCCCGGACGAAGCCTAACGCGGACGAAGCCTACCCCGGCCAAACCCTAATGCGGACGAAGCCTACCCCGGCCAAACCCTAACGCGGACGAAGCCTACCCCGGCCAAACCCTAACGCGGACGAAGCCTACCCCGGCCAAAAACCCTAACGCGGACGAAGCCTACCCCGGCCAAAAACCCTAACGCGGACGAAGCCTACCCCGGCCAAAAACCCTAACGCGGACGAAGCCTACCCCGGCCAAAAACCCTAACGCGGACGAAGCCTACCCCGGCCCCTAACGCGGACGAAGCCTACCCCGGCCCCTAACGCGGACGAAGCCTACCCCGGCCCCTAACGCGGACGAAGCCTACCCCGGCCCCTAACGCGGACGAAGCCTACCCCGGCCCCTAACGCGGACGAAGCCTACCCCGGCCCCTAACGCGGACGAAGCCTACCCCGGCCCCGAACGCGGACGAAGCCTACCCCGGCCCCGAACGCGGACGAAGCCTACCCCGGCCCCGAACGCGGACGAAGCCTACCCCGGCCCCGAACGCGGACGAAGCCTACCCCGGCCCCGAACGCGGACGAAGCCTACCCCGGCCCCGAACGCGGACGAAGCCTACCCCGGCCCCGAACGCGGACGAAGCCTACCCCGGCCCCGAACGCGGACGAAGCCTACCCCGGCCCCGAACGCGGACGAAGCCTACCCCGGCCCCGAACGCGGACGAAGCCTGCCCCGGCCCCGAACGCGGACGAAGCCTGCCCCGGCCCCGAACGCGGACGAAGCCTGCCCCGGCCCCGAACGCGGACGAAGCCTGCCCCGGCCCCGAACGCGGACGAAGCCTGCCCCGGCCCCGAACGCGGACGAAGCCTGCCCCGGCCCCGAACGCGGACGAAGCCTGCCCCGGCCCCGAACGCGGACGAAGCCTGCCCCGGCCCCGAACGCGGACGAAGCCTGCCCCGGCCCCGAACGCGGACGAAGCCTGCCCCGGCCCCGAACGCGGACGAAGCCTGCCCCGGCCCCGAACGCGGACGAAGCCTGCCCCGGCCCCGAACGCGGACGAAGCCTGCCCCGGCCCCGAACGCGGACGAAGCCTGCCCCGGCCCCGAACGCGGACGAAGCCTGCCCCGGCCCCGAACGCGGACGAAGCCTGCCCCGGCCCCGAACGCGGACGAAGCCTGCCCCGGCCCCGAACGCGGACGAAGCCTGCCCCGGCCCCGAACGCGGACGAAGCCTGCCCCGGCCCCGAACGCGGACGAAGCCTGCCCCGGCCCCGAACCCTAACGCGGACGAAGCTGGGCCAATTGTGCTCCGCCGCTGTGGGACTTCCAATCACAGCCGGTTGTGAATCAGCCTGGAATCGAACCAGGGTCTGTAGTGCCGCATCTAGCACTCAGTCGCAGTGCCTTAGACCGCTTTAAAAACCTATTGTATGTAAAATATTGTGTGCTGTAGCTTGGAAAATACGTAAATGTGACTCGATGACAACATAATGATGTTTGTTTCCAACATTAGGGCTGTTTTCTTAAAGAATTAAATCCTCTGTCATGACGTGGCCCTTTTTGGGTGTATATCGTGCCCCCCCCCCCCGTCTCACTCTCTCTCCCACCCCAGGTTTTACAACGGTCATAAATTCCTGGTAGAAACTCTCTCTTTACTGCCATGGGGTATTGAGGGAGGACACCTATGGGGAACAAAGACATTCTTATTGCCATATTTCCTAATCCCCAAAATTGGAGAATTAAACAATATTTATATTTTTGAGAATGTGGGAATGGTCCGTGGACACTTAAAACTTCTCTAGGATAGTGGGCAGCATTCGGAATTTTGGATGAAAAGCATGCCCAAATTCAACTGCCTGCTACTCATCCCCGGAAGATAAGATATGCTTATTAGTAGTAGATTTGAATAGAAAACACTCTGAAGTTTCTAAAACTGTTTGAATCATGTCTCTGAGTATAACAGAACTTATTTAGCAGGTGAAACCCCGAGGACAAACCATTCAGATTTTTGAAGTCACTCTCTCTTCAATGAGCTTTCATTGGGAATCCAGATTTCTAAGGGACCTTCTTGCAGTTCCTACCGCTTCCATTGGATGTCACCAGTCTTTAGAAATTAGTTGAGGTTATTCCTTTGTGTAATGAAGAAGTACGGCCATCCAGAATGAGGGTAACTTGAAGTGTACTGTTAGATAGAGGCGCGTGACCAGAAAGCTAGCTACAGTTTGTTTTCCTCCTGTATTGAACACAGATCATCTTCAATTTTATCGATTATTTACATAAAAAAATACCTAAAGTTGTATTACAAAAGTAGTTTGAAATGTTTTGGCAAAGTTTACAGGTAACTTGTGAGATATTTTGTAGCGACGTTGCGCAAGTTGGAACCTGTGTTTTTCTGGATCAAACATGCCAAATAAATGGACATTTTGGATATATATCGATGGAACTAATCGAACAAAATGACAATTTGTGATGTTTATGGGACATATTGGAGTGCCAACAGAAGAAGATTGTCAAAGATATGGCATGAATTATATCTTTATTTCTGCGTTTTGTGTCGTGCCTGCAGGGTTGAAATATGCTCCTCTCTCTTTGTTTACTATGGTGCTATCCTCAGATAGCCTTTTTTGAAATCTGACATGTTGGCTGGATTCACAACAAGTGTAGCTTTAATTTGGTATCTTACATGGTTGGTTTTTATAGTCATTTATTTGATTTTGGAGCTCTGCATTTTCTTTGGCTTTTGGCCAGGTGGGACGCTACCGTCCCAGAGAGGTTTAAGGAAAGTCATGTCGAGTTTGTCTTGGTCTTATGAAGGACAGGAACGTTACTGTGTCTTTGGTTCCACTTCTCAATTGTGTGGTTTGCATCTGATGGTTGTATAAAATATATGATTGAATATGAAACTATTTCTGAGAAGATGTAATGTGATGTGATGTTGGCCTTCTAAATGAGATACTTGTTTAGATATAAAGTTTTAACAGTTCAGTGGCCACACCCCCGTGAGCCCAGACATTACATCAGGCGTCATGGAAACGCCCTTCTTCCACAGAGTATAAAACCACTCGTGACAATTTACATTTTATGCCAAAGAGACCACCACGGTAAGCCGGATATCTCGAATGGTTAAGAAATCTACAAACTAGAGTCAAGATAACGGGCGGGACGAGGTCCCCACATTGGAATGGCTATCACTCTAGAGACCAAAATATGCTGGTTGACGCGTGTGTGTGTGAAGTGGTTATAAACTACAAGTTGACCAAAGGACAAGACCAGAAAACGTGGAGATCATTCCCACATTGACTAAGAAATCTACAAACGTAAGAAGAATGATTCAGGCTGCAGCTTTCTAAGGACTTTAGTCTGGTAAACGCAGCCGGTTGAATGACCAAATGGTAACGCTGACGTGTCCATTATAACAAGCTACAAAACTACGAAAGACTTTAATCTCTGGCGGACAAACCAGAGACTTTCTGTCAACAATCTATCCAGGAGACGGACCGGAGACGGATCGCGGAGACGGGACAACAAAGGCACTTACACTCGTAAATATGAAAATTGAAATTTTATTTTCGAATCGGCGGCTGTTCATGTTAAAAGTATTAGCATTTTGCGAGTGTCGTTATCAACTGTATTCTAGTGAATCCTCTCTGAGTTTCCCGCTCTTTTCCTGTCCCCGCCCCTTTCCTTTGTCTACCAAGCCGTAATATCGGTTTCATCAACTAGGGACTTTTCTATCTCTCCGTCCCTCAGTCTGTCCCTCTCTCCGTCCCTCAGTCTGTCCCTCTCTCCGTCCCTCAGTCTGTCCCTCTCTCCGTCCCTCTCTCCGTCCCTCAGTCTGTCCCTCAGTCTGTCCCTCAGTCTGTCCCTCAGTCTGTCCCTCAGTCTGTCCCTCAGTCTGTCCCTCAGTCTGTCCCTCAGTCTGTCCCTCAGTCTGTCCCTCAGTCTGTCCCTCAGTCTGTCCCTCAGTCTGTCCCTCAGTCTGTCCCTCAGTCCGTCCCTCTCTCCGTCCCTCTCTCTGTCCCTCTCTCCGTAACCAATTCTATGAGCTATTGTGTGTATTTTGCTATTGTGTGTATACAATTTGTATATCGCTGATTCATGATCTATGCTAGGGGTTCGTACAGATATCCAAGGGTTTGCGACATTCAGAATATGACTGAGGTAATATCACATTAATAGAAGACCGTAATCGATAAGATGTGAAAATATCTGAAGAGTTATATTTGGGAAATTGACACCATAAACATGTTTCCGTGATGCCCACCGACTTCCGGGGTAATTACTCTTCTGTGATTCGTTGAATAATTATACATAAATTATGGTATTATTAATATTATAATGATATATTATACAGAATTGATTTGATAATATACGATCTTCACATTTTAACGATAGTCAACGCTACGACACCTCCACTGAGGTCAGGAGATACTGTGGATGTGCTGGCCTGCCCGGTGTGTTAGGCTGCTTTGATCCAGTCAGCAACCTCTCTTAATTAAATCTCATTTTTCTAAGCTCCCTGACTATCCGGATTCATCCGTCAACAAGACGTCAGTCATTTTTAATGATGATGATGATGGTGGATGAACACGAAGTTACTACTGATCCCCCAAAGGAAGTCATTATGTTTACTAGAGTGCTAGGCTGGTTTCTGATAGGCTTATGTAGAGTTAGCTTCCTTTCTCAATGTCCAATCCCCTTCACCGAGTTCTTTTAGCGTCACTGGTGACAACTTTATCTGGAGTCATTAGATGGAGTCATTAGATGGAGTCATTAGATGGAGTCATTAGATGGAGTCATTAGATGGAGTCATTAGATGGAGTCATTAGTTGGAGTCATTAGTTGGAGTCATTTAGATGGAATCATTAGATGGAATCATTAGTTGGAATCATTAGATGGAATCATTAGATGGAGTCATTAGATGGAGTCATTAGATGGAGTCATTAGATGGAGTCATTAGTTGGAGTCATTAGATGGAGTCATTAGATGGAGTCATTAGATGGAGTCATTAGATGGAGTCATTAGATGGAGTCATTAGATGGAGTCATTAGATGGAGTCATTAGATGGAGTCATTAGATGGAGTCATTAGATGGAATCATTAGATTACTTTCACCCCTGTGTCTATATGTTTCCCTGGTAACGTCACCTCCTACGTGCGAATTTGATGAATGGAAACAAACAGCTCTTAAAACACTACAAGTTTACAACTTTACTCAACTACACTGAACAAAAATATAAACGCAACATGCAACAAATTCAACTTTTTATTTTTTTTATTGAGTTTAAAAGTTCATACAAGAAAATCTGTCAATTGAAATGAATGAATTATAGGCCCGAATCTATGGATTTCGTTTGACTGGGAATACAGATATGCACCTGTTGGTCTCAGATACCTTAGGAGTGGATCAGAACCAGTTCTGCGGTCTGACCACCATTTAGCCTCACGCAGCATTACACATCTCCTTCACATAGAGTTGATCACACTTGATTGTGGCCTGTGTATTGTTGTCACGACGTTGCTGGATATTGGCGGGAACTGTAGCTCAACGGTCCTCTCCAATGGCTGTCGGAAGTTTCTGGATATCGGCGGGAACTGGAACATGCTGTCATACGAGTCAATCCAGAGCATCCCAAACATGATCAATGGGTTGACATGTCTGGTGAGGATGCAGGCCATGGAAGAACATGTTCAGCTTCCAGGAATTGTGTCCAGATCCTTGCGACATTGGAGACGTGCATTATCACGCTGAAACATGAGGTGATGGCGGCGGATGAATGGCACGACAATGGGCCTCAGGATCTCGTCACGGTATCTCTGTGCATTCAAATGGACCTTGATTAAATTACAATTGTGTTTGTTGTCTGTAGCTTATGCCTGCCCCAATACCATAACACCACCGCCGCCAATGGGGCACTCTGTTCACAACGTTGACATCGGCAGACTGCTCGCCCCCACACAACGCCATATACGCTGTCTGGCATCTGTAGTTGAAACCGGCATTCGTCTGTGAAGAGCACACTTCCGGCGTGCCAGTGACCGTCGAAGGTGAACATTTGCTCACTGAATTCGGTTACGACACCAAACTGCAGCCAGGTCAAGACCCTGGTGTGGACGACGAGCACGCAGATGAGCTTCCCTGAGATGGTTTCTGACCGTTTGTACAGAAATTCTTTGTTTGTGCAAAACTACAGTTTCATCAGCTGTCCCGATGGTTGGTCTCAGACTTCCCGCAGGGGAAGAAGCCTGATGTGGAGGTCCTGGGCTGGTGTGGTTACACGTGGTCTGTGGTTGTGGAGGTCCTGGGCTGGCGTGGTTACACGTGGTCTGTGGTTGTGGAGGTCCTGGGATGGTGTGGTTACATGTGGTCTACTGCTGTGAGACCGGTTGGCTGTACTGCCAAATTCTCTAAAACGACATTGGAGGAGGCTTGTAGTAGAGAAATGAACATTCAATTCTATGGCAACAGCTCTGCTGCACATTCCTGCAGTCAGCGCGCCAATTGCACGCTCCCTCAACTTGAGACATCTGTGGCATTGTGTTGTTGTGACTAAACGGTACATTTTAAAGTGGCCTTTTAATGTCCCCAGCACAAGGTGCACCTGTGTAGTGATCATGCTGTTTAATCAGCTTCTTGATATGCCACACCTGTCAGGTGGATGGATTATCTTGACAAAGGATAAAATGCTCACTAGCAGGGATGTAAACAAATTTGAACAATATTTTATTACGTTTGTGTTTTAGTTAAGTGTAACACAGCCTAAAATTGTGCGAGCCATTTGACTAACGTTTGAATGCTGAAGGTGATGTGAATATGTGCCAGATCAGGAATAGGCCTCTCATTGGTCAGCGTGTGAAGCTGTGCACGGTGCGCAGTTTGAACAAGCTACTGATACAAAAGACAATGAGAGATATTTTTTACTTTTTGGGGGAAGATGGAAAGAAAATAATTTCAGCCCCCCCCCGCCCAAAGAAAAAATTGTGAACCGGCAATTTGTAAATGTTGTAAATCTATTTTCGGGCTTATGCGCGTGCTACGTTTTGGATCGGTTTTGGGGTCCCACTGACCGACGCACTCGTATCTTTAAACATCTGGGAACCGGTGAATCGTTATATCCCTAATAGATAGATGGGTACTTTATTCATGAAGTGATCGATGACGTCTATAGAGTCGATTTGGTGAGGATGGTCGATGAACAGCTCCATTAGGGTTAGTGGGTTCACTCAAGGCCAGTGTTGGCCAACCATGATGTTTACCAGAGTGTTTGCATGCGCCATCACGCACATGTTGAATTTCGTCCACCCACTCCAGAAGAAATCAGGACACGCAGGTTGAAATATATAAAAAAAACTCTGAACCAACTATATTAATTTGGGACAGGTCGAAAAGCATTTAACATTTATGGCAATTTAGCTAGCTAGCTGTTGCTAACTAATCTGTCCTGGGATATAAACGTTGGGTTGTTATTTTACCTGAAATGCACAAGGTCCTCTACTCTGACAATAATCCACACATAAAAGGGTTAGTTTGTTTCTAGTAATCTCTCCTCCTTCAGGCTTCTTCTTCTTCTTTGGACTTTATATGGTGGTTGGCAACCAACTTTAAGGTGCATTACCACCACCAACTGGACTGGAGTGTGGACCTCAGTTCATCTTCCAATCACCACGTGGGTATGTGCTCCTAAAAACCAATGAGATTGGAGAGGCGGGACTGGCAGCGCGTCAAGCGCCACAAATACAACCAAGTTCTATTTTAGTGCCTGGCTACACAGACCCCAGGTTAACCCAGGTCAGACCAGGTCTCAGTTAGGGTTTAACCAGGGACAAGCTTAGTTCTCACCCTCTTTCTCCTGCCTTTAAATATCACTCTCTCTTGTTTCTTTCCTCGTTCCTTATCTTCTTCCTGATGTCCTTGTCACTCATCTTCCTCTTCCCTCTTTTATATATTTCCCTCTTCTACCTTCAGCCCCCTCTCTTCCTCCCTCCTCTTCTACCTTCAGCCCCCTCTCTTCCTCCCTCCTCTTCTACCTTCAGCCCCCTCTCTTCCTCCCTCACCTTCTACCTTCAGCCCTCTCTCTTCCTCCCTCCTCTTCTACCTTCAGCCCCCTCTCTTCCTCCCTCCTCTTCTACCTTCAGCCCTCTCTCTTCCTCCCTCCTCTTCTACCTTCAGCCCTCTCTTCCTCCCTCCTCTTCTACCTTCAGCCCCCTCTCGTCCTCCCTCCTCTTCTACCTTCAGCCCCCTCTCGTCCTCCCTCCTCTTCTACCTTCAGCCCCCTCTCGTCCTCCCTCCTCTTCTACCTTCAGCCCCCTCTTCCTCCCTCCTCTCGTCCTCCCTCCTCTCTTCCTCCCTCCTTCCTTCAGCCCCCTCTCTTCCTCCCTCCTCTCTTCCTCCCTCCTCTTCTACCTTCAGCCCCCTCTTCCTCCCTCCTACCTTCAGCCCCCTCTCTTCCTCCTTCCTCTTCTACCTTCAGCCCCCTCTTCCTCCCTCCTCTTCTACCTTCAGCCCCCTCTCTTCCTCCTTCCTCTTCTACCTTCAGCCCCCTCTCTTCCTCCCCCCTCTTCTACCTTCAGCCCCCTCTCTTCCTCCCTCCTCTTCTACCTTCAGCCCCCTCTCTTCCTCCCTCCTCTTCTACCTTCAGCCCCCTCTCTTCCTCCCTCCTAACTTCAGCCCCCTCTCGTCCTCCCTCCTCTTCTTTCTCTTACTCACACACACCACACACACGTGAGAGACAGATGACTCTGGGCCATTTGTTGTAACAGGTGTGCTACTGTTTCTCCACACACGCACACGCAAACAAACCACTTAAGTCACCAAACAAGGACACACACACACACACACACACACACACAGCAGCTGTCAGATGTGGTTCAGTCTTTGATACGTCCCTTGTGTTGGAGTGGAACTGATACCCCTCTGAGACAGACGTGGAGGGTGATAGTGTGTGTGCCACAGGGTAAGGTACCCCTCTCTTTGTCCCTCCCTCCCTCATCCCCCTTTCACAGCAGTCAGGCAGAGTAAGATTTCAGGAAGATTGTAAAACAGTCATCTGGCAACCAGAGAGAGAGAGAGAGAGAGTACAATACAACTACATAGGGTGTGCTGTACATATCCCAGGTGCTCTGCTCCTCCCACCTGCTGTCTGTTCTGTTGCGAGAGCAACATAAACAGCAACTTTAAACCCAACACAAACCGTCTCTAAAGGCAAACCTGAGTCTGATTTTTTTTAACAGTTGGCAAGCAGGGAAGTGAGCTACAGCGTCACCCTGTCAGCGAACACATTGTTTAGAGACAGGTGTGGGCATAGGAGACGCCTCGTAGAGTAGTTCAATCGAGAAGAGAGAGACGTTTTGGTCGTGATAAGGTAACCGTTTGCTTCTCCCATAACACAAGTTGTTATGGTATCACATAACGTGACGTGTTCAATAGTTGCACAGTGGCAGTTGATGTTTTGAATTTGAACAGTGACTGGTCAGAACGACGCGGGGGTGGGGGGGGGGGGGGGGGCGGGCAGTAGGTCACTAAAGAAAGGAGGTATTGGTTATGAAAAGGTATGTCCACCATTGTTGTTCCACAAACACTGCTTGTTGAATGGACGATTGCTTTCGTTGTAAAGGAATGCAGTTAGGTAAATGTTGATGACCTCTATTAAAAACATCCTTTATATGAGGACTTAAAATGGATTGATTAGATTTTTTTTTTTATGATATAGAGGGACTCTCCCAGTCTGACAGAAAACAATGACAATATATATCATGTAAAGGTAGTTTGACTGTCTTTTCCACCAGAAACCGTAGGTGTGTGTGGGCGATTAAACCATAATTAAGGTTAAGGTGATCACCCCCCCCCCCCACAGGCATCTGTCTCTGCTACGAGCCAGGCATCTGTCTCTGCTACGCGCCAGGCATCTGTCTCTGCTACGCGCTAGGCATCTGTCTCTGCTACGCGCTAGGCATCTGTCTCTGCTACGCGCCAGGCATCTGTCTCTGCTACGCGCTAGGCATCTGTCTCTGCTACGCGCTAGGCATCTGTCTCTGCTACGCGCTAGGCATCTGTCTCTGCTACGCGCTTGGCATCTGTCTCTGCTACGCGCTAGGCATCTGTCTCTGCTACGCGCTAGGCATCTGTCTCTGCTACGCGCTAGGCATCTGTCTCTGCTACGCGCTAGGCATCGGTCTCTGCTACGCGCTAGGCATCGGTCTCTGCTACGCGCTAGGCATCGGTCTCTGCTACGCGCTAGGCATCGGTCTCTGCTACGCGCTAGGCATCGGTCTCTGCTACGCGCTAGGCATCGGTCTCTGCTACGCGCTAGGCATCGGTCTCTGCTACGCGCTAGGCATCGGTCTCTGCTACGCGCTAGGCATCGGTCTCTGCTACGCGCTAGGCATCGGTCTCTGCTACGCGCTAGGCATCGGTCTCTGCTACGCGCTAGGCATCGGTCTCTGCTACGCGCTAGGCATCGGTCTCTGCTACGCGCTAGGCATCGGTCTCTGCTACGCGCTAGGCATCGGTCTCTGCTACGCGCTAGGCATCGGTCTCTGCTACGCGCTAGGCATCGGTCTCTGCTACGCGCTAGGCATCGGTCTCTGCTACGCGCTAGGCATCTGTCTCTGCTAGCGCTAGGTATCGGTCTCTGCTACGCGCTAGGTATCTGTCTCTGCTAGCGCTAGGTATCGGTCTCTGCTACGCGCTAGGTATCGGTCTCTGCTACGCGCTAGGCATCTGTCTCTGCTACGCGCTAGGCATCTGTCTCTGCTACGCGCTAGGCATCTGTCTCTGCTACGCGCTAGGCATCTGTCTCTGCTACGCGCTAGGCATCTGTCTCTGCTACGCGCTAGGCATCTGTCTCTGCTACGCGCTAGGCATCTGTCTCTGCTACGCGCTAGGCATCTGTCTCTGCTACGCGCTAGGCATCTGTCTCTGCTACGCGCTAGGCATCTGTCTCTGCTACGCGCTAGGCATCTGTCTCTGCTACGCGCTAGGCATCTGTCTCTGCTACGCGCTAGGCATCTGTCTCTGCTAGGTATCTGTCTCTGCTCGCGCTAGGCATCTGTCTCTGCTACGCGCTAGGCATCTGTCTCTGCTACGCGCTAGGCATCTGTCTCTGCTCGCGCTAGGCATCTGTCTCTGCTACGCGCTAGGCATCTGTCTCTGCTACGCGCTAGGCATCTGTCTCTGCTACGCGCTAGGCATCTGTCTCTGCTAGGCGCTAGGCATCTGTCTCTGCTCGCGCTAGGCATCTGTCTCTGCTACGCGCTAGGCATCTGTCTCTGCTACGCGCTAGGCATCTGTCTCTGCTCGCGCTAGGCATCTGTCTCTGCTAGCGCTAGGCATCTGTCTCTGCTAGCGCTAGGCATCTGTCTCTGCTAGGCACTAGGCATCTGTCTCTACTCGCGCTAGGCATCTGTCTCTACTCGCGCTAGGCATCTGTCTCTGCTACGCCTCTGTCTCTGCTACGCGCTAGGCATCTGTCTCTGCTACGCGCTAGGCATCTGTCTCTGCTAGCATCTGTCTCTGCTACGCGCTAGGCATCTGTCTCTGCTACGCGCTAGGCATCTGTCTCTGCTACGCGCTAGGCATCTGTCTCTGCTACGCGCTAGGCATCTGTCTCTGCTACGCGCTAGGCATCTGTCTCTGCTACGCGCTAGGCATCGGTCTCTGCTCGCGCTAGGCATCTGTCTCTACTCGCGCTAGGCATCTGTCTCTACTCGCGCTAGGCATCTGTCTCTGCTACGCATCTGTCTCTGCTACGCGCTAGGCATCTGTCTCTGCTACGCGCTAGGCATCTGTCTCTACTCGCGCTAGGCATCTGTCTCTACTCGCGCTAGGCATCTGTCTCTGCTACGCATCTGTCTCTGCTACGCGCTAGGCATCTGTCTCTGCTACGCGCTAGGCATCTGTCTCTGCTACGCGCTAGGCATCTGTCTCTGCTACGCATCTGTCTCTGCTACGCGCTAGGCATCTGTCTCTGCTACGCGCTAGGCATCTGTCTCTGCTACGCGCTAGGCATCTGTCTCTGCTACGCGCTAGGCATCTGTCTCTGCTACGCGCTAGGCATCGGTCTCTGCTACGCGCTAGGCATCGGTCTCTGCTACGCGCTAGGCATCGGTCTCTGCTACGCTAGGCATCGGTCTCTGCTACGCGCTAGGCATCGGTCTCTGCTACGCGCTAGGCATCGGTCTCTGCTACGCGCTAGGCATCGGTCTCTGCTACGCGCTAGGCATCGGTCTCTGCTACGCGCTAGGCATCGGTCTCTGCTACGCGCTAGGTATCTCTGTGTATCTTCTATCCATTCAATTTTGTAAGGAGCTGGAGAGTATTCAGTAATGGGTTATGGCTTTCACTGCTCGACAGATAGAGATGGAGGGAGAGAGAGAGAGTTCTATTATGGAGCCAGTGTGAGTCAGCAGATTGACACAGCTCTAGGGTGTGGCTGCTGCACTCACTCACACCACCACTGAACTGCAATAAAGTAGAGCCACAATGGCATCCGGTCAGAGCTGCAGTGGCATGCAGACTGTATTGTGCTAGTACATTTAGAGATGGAAACTGAGCTCATGTGATTGACACTCAATGAAACCACATTGCCTCCCCCTCTTTCTGTAGCAGTTCAGTCTCATCAATGATTTAGAAGGAGAAATAAGGCAGAAACTCCCTTTAGCATAGTAGCAGGCAAGACATGTCTCTCCCTCTCTGTCGTCGGGGGCCAGGTGATGCTTTTGAATCATTCAGGGGTAGTGTGCACTTCATGTAGAAGGGTATAGAATCCGATCACAACCGATGTCTCTCTCGTCAGGACCAGGGGACAACGTCTCAACAGGCTTCATGTGTCTGTCCAGTCCAGCAGCACCATGAGACCCTCTGAGTCTGTCTCTTTGTCTCTGTCTTCAGGACCAGGGGACAACGTCCCTGCGGTGTATGGTCTGGATGTGACTGACGTGTCACAGTGGGAGGAGACTGTCCTAAGCCCAGCCCTTCTCATACTGGATAGTCTTACTAAGGTGGATACAGTCTTTCAGTCTTTAGTCCTGATTTGTTTTGCTTCTTCTGTCAAATGTTCTGTAATGTTTGTTGAGATGGCTGAAAGAGCTTAAAATAAAGTTTGATTTGATTTTGCTCACTTCCTCTTCTTTAACTCCGCCCCCAGGGGGAGCGACCTACCGTTGAGCCAATGAGAGTGGAGGGGGCGGGGAAGAGGAACAAGCGAAGCCGTCACACCTGTGAGCTGTGTGACAAGGTGATCATTGGAGATCTGGAGTGGACAGGTGGGCAAGCGTTACGGCAACGTTCTACCAACGTTGTGGGTTGGCATGACTGTATACAATAGGAACAACTACGACTTGTCTGTGTTTCTGAGACATACAGGCATTCCTCGTGAGTCCGCACTCAATGTCTTTAGAGTGACTTTTATGTTCATGGAATTGAAACCTGTCTGTCTTTCTCTGTTGTTGTCTCCAGCCCATCTCAAGTCTAAAAAACACCACTATCATGTGAGGAAAAGGAGGAAGTGCGAGCCCGAACCTGAACCAGCCAGCCACCAGCCCCAGGGGACTACTCCACCTCCCACCTCTACTACAGATGGCCCTACCTTGGGTAACTCCACTACTCTAGCCCCTGGCTCAGCTGAGGCCTGTGGAGAACCAGAGTCCCCAGGTACCAGTTCTACTGAGAAAGAAGCCCCAGTTCTATAGGAGAGGAGGTATGCTTCACTATAAGACCCTATGATCAGTATTGCTGATGGGACAGAAGTCAGTCTTTTTGGCCTCAGCTTGTCGGATTGACTCCTGTTAAATCAGAAAGATAAAACGGAACAGTCAAAGACACTTAAAAAGTAAATAAAAAATAATGGATTATCTGAGGACAACACAGAGACCGGGGAGAAGTCGGTCTCTTGACGACATCACCGCTATGACATCATCACTCCTGTCTATGACTTCATCGTTGTTTGACTCCAAGCTCATGGATTTGGTCGGTTTTGGTTCCTTGGATTCTGAAGTGAAGTTGAATTGTGACAGAACTCTCAAATGGAATGACAGTTGATGTTCTACAGCAGGGTTCAATAAGACCCCCAACCGTCTCTGTCCTCGTCAGGTAACCTGTCCAGTAAACACACTCTATGGCAACTGCTGTGTTTGTAACGAGATGTACATGTGTCTGCATTGTAATTATTATAATTAAAGATACATTTTTTTTTTTAATATGACTTCAGTTGTGTTTGAATGACCAGACAAACATGACATCATTTAATAGTTTTTATGAGCGAAGTGGGATTTGTACCTTCAGTGGGATTTGTACCTTCAGTGGGATTTGTACCTTCAGTGGGATTTGTACCTTCAGTGGGACATCTTAGGAGTTTAAAGTACTGTGTTTTCACTGATTCTAGCCACTGTGTTACTATGCAGAACCAAAACTATCAACGCAACAATGGCAACCATTTTTACTGAGTTACAGATCAAAAATGGAAATCAGTCAGATTGAAATGAAGTTCATTGGGTCCTAATCTATGGATTTCATATCCCTGGGAATACAGACGTGCAGAAGTAAGGACGCGGATCAGAAAACCAGTCAGTTTCTGGTGTGACCATCATTTGCCTCGAGCGACACATGTTCTTCACATAGAGTTGATCAGGCTGTTGATTGTGGCCTGTGTAATGTCGTCCCGCTCTTCAATGGCTATGAAAAGGTGCTGGATATTGGCGGAAACTGGAACACGCTGTCGATCCCAGAGCATCCTAAACATGATCAATGGGTGCCATGTCTGGTGAGTATACAGGCCATGAAAGAACGGGGGACATTTTCAACTCCCAGAAATTGGCCACAGATCCTTGCGACGTGGGGCCGTGCTTTATCGTGCTGTGAAACATGAGGTGATGGCAGTGGATGAATGGGCACGATAATGGTCCTCGGGATCTCGTCACTATCTCTGTGTGTTCAATTTGGCATCGATAAAATGCAATTGTGTCCGTTTCCCATACCATAACCCCACCATCACCATGGGACACTCTGTTCACAACGTTGACCTCAGCCAACCGCTCGCCTACACGACTCCGAACACGTGGGGCCGGTTGGATGAACTGTAAAATCCTCTAAAACGATGTTGGAAGCGGCTTATGGTAGAGAACTGAACATTCAATAACCTGGTAACGGCTCTTGTGGACATTCCTGCAGTCACCACGCCAATTGCCAATTGCTCCCATCTGTGGCATTGTGTTGTGACAAAACTGCACATTTTAGTGGCCTTTTATTGTCCCCAGCACAAGGTGCACTTTCCCTCTCTCTCTCTCTCTCGGTCTCTTTCCCTCTCTCTCTCTCTCTCTCGGTCTCTTTCCCTCTCTCTCTCTCTCTCGGTCTCTTTCCCTCTCTCTCTCTCTCTCTCGGTCTCTTTCCCTCTCTCTCTCTCTCTCTCGGTCTCTTTCCCTCTCTCTCTCTCTCTCTCTCGGTCTCTTTCCCTCTCTCTCTCTCTCTCTCGGTCTCTTTCCCTCTCCCCTGACGTTTCCTGTCATTCTCCCAATGTTTCCATTTTTCTCTTTCTCTTTGTTTATTTATATCTCCTCATGTTTAAAAAAAAAAAATATTCCATCACCCCCTCTTCTTACACTCTCCACTATCCCTCTCTCTCTTTTCAACCATCCCTGTAGTTTTCTCCATACTCTCCAGTATTCAGTAGTTTATCCATAACCTCAGTCACTGACCTCATCCCAATGCTAAATATACATCTAGACATAATAACTGGTAGGGATTGTGTGTATCTGGGTCAGATCTACACTGATAGCAAAGGTCACTGGCCCCTTCTCTCTCTCTCTCTCTCTCTCTCTCATCTCTCTCTCTACATCTCTCTCTCCCTACATCTCTCTCTCTACATCTCTCTCTCTCCCTCTCTCTCTCTCTACATCTCTCTCTCTCTCTACATCTCTCTCTCTCTCTCTCTCTACATCTCTCTCTCTACATCTCTCTCTCTCTCTCTCTCTCTCCCTACATCTCTCTCTCTACATCTCTCTCTCTCCCTACATCTCTCTCTCTACATCTCTCTCTCTCCCTCTCTCCCTCTCTACATCTCTCTCTCTACATCTCTCTCTCTCCCTCTCTCTCTCTCTCTCTCCCTCTCTCTACATCTCTCTCTCTACATCTCTCTCTCTCTCTCTCTCTCTCTCTACATCTCTCTCTCTACATCTCTCTCTCTCTACATCTCTCTCTCTACATCTCTCTCTCTCCCTCTCTCCCTCTCTACATCTCTCTCTCTACATCTCTCTCTCTACATCTCTCTCTCTCTCTCTCTCTCTCTCTCTACATCTCTCTCTCTACATCTCTCTCTCTACATCTCTCTCTCTCTACATCTCTCTCCCTACATCTCTCTCCCTACATCTCTCTCCCTACATCTCTCTCCCTACATCTCTCTCCCTACATCTCTCTCCCTACATCTCTCTCCCTACATCTCTCTCCCTACATCTCTCTCCCTACATCTCTCTCCCTACATCTCTCTCCCTACATCTCTCTCCCTACATCTCTCTCCCTACATCTCTCTCCCTACATCTCTCTCCCTACATCTCTCTCCCTACATCTCTCTCCCTACATCTCTCTCCCTACATCTCTCTCCCTACATCTCTCTCCCTACATCTCTCTCCCTACATCTCTCTCCCTACATCTCTCTCCCTACATCTCTCTCCCTACATCTCTCTCCCTACATCTCTCTCTCTCTCTACATCTCTCTCTCTCTCTACATCTCTCTCTCTCTCTACATCTCTCTCTCTCTCTACATCTCTCTCTCTCTACATCTCTCTCTCTCTCTACATCTCTCTCTCTCTCTACATCTCTCTCTCTCTCTACATCTCTCTCTCTCTCTCTACATCTCTCTCTCTCTCTCTACATCTCTCTCTCTCTCTTCCTACATCTCTCTCCCTACATCTCTCTCTCTACATCTCTCTCTCTACATCTCTCTCTCTACATCTCTCTCTCTCTCTACATCTCTCTCTCTCTCTCTACATCTCTCTCTCTCTCTACATCTCTCTCTCTCTCTCTACATCTCTCTCCCTCTCTACATCTCTCTCCCTCTCTACATCTCTCTCTCTCTCTCTACATCTCTCTCTCTACATCTCTCTCTCTCTCTACATCTCTCTCTCTCTCTACATCTCTCTCTCTCTCTACATCTCTCTCTCTCTACATCTCTCTCTCTCTCTACATCTCTCTCTCTCTCTACATCTCTCTCTCTCTCTCTACATCTCTCTCTCTACATCTCTCCCTCTCTACATCTCTCTCTCTCTACATCTCTCTCTTTCTACATCTCTCTCTCTCTACATCTCTCTCTCTCTACATCTCTCTCTCTCTACATCTCTCTCTCTCTCTCTACATCTCTCTCTCTCTCTCTCTCTACATCTCTCTCTCTCTCTCTCTCTACATCTCCCTCTTTCTCTCCATCAGCTGTGTGTTGTCTGTGTCTCTGTTAGCTAACTACTCAGTAATCTATCAGCTGTGTGTTGTCTCTGCTAGCTAACTACAGTCGTGGCCAAAAGTTTTGAGAATGACACAAATATTAATTTCCACAAAGTTTGCTGCTTCAGTGTCTTTAGATATTTTTGTCAGATGTTACTATGGAATACTGAAGTATAATTACAAGCATTTCATAAGTGGCAGACGATTCTTGCATAATGCTTGGAGTTTGTCAGAATTTGTGGGTTTTTGTTTGTCCACCCACCTCTTGAGGATTGATTGGTTTTCATTGGCTCTCAATGGGATTAAGGTCTGGGGAGTTTCCTGGCCATGGACCCAAAATATCATGAATGGTCTCAGGATGCTTTACTGTTGGCATGACACAGGACTGATGGTAGCGCTCAAGGGGGTTCATCAGAGAAAATGACTTTACCCCAGTCCTCAGCAGTCCGATCCCTGTACCTTTTGCAGAATATCAGTCTGTCCCTGATGTTTTTCCTAGAGAGAAGTGGTTTCTTTGCTGCCCTTCTTGACACCAGGCCATCCTCCAAAAGTCTTCGCCTCACTGTGCGTGCAGATGCACTCACACCTGCCTGCTGCCATTCCTGAGCAAGCTCTGTACTGGTGGTGCCCAGGTGTGTGTGTGTCTGTTAGCTAGCAGGTGTGTGTGTGTGTGTGTCTGTTAGCTAGCAGGTGTGTGTGTGTCTGTTAGCTAGCAGGTGTGTGTGTGTGTCTGTTAGCTAGCAGGTGTGTGTGTGTGTCTGTTAGCTAGCAGGTGTGTGTGTGTGTCTGTTAGCTAGCAGGTGTGTGTGTGTGTGTGTCTGTTAGCTAGCAGGTGTGTGTGTGTGTGTGTGTGTGTGTCTGTTAGCTAGCAGGTGTGTGTGTGTGTGTGTGTGTGTGTCTGTTAGCTAGCAGGTGTGTGTGTGTGTGTGTGTGTCTGTTAGCTAGCAGGTGTGTGTGTGTGTGTGTCTGTTAGCTAGCAGGTGCGTGTGTGTGTGTCTGTTAGCTAGCAGGTGTGTGTGTGTGTCTGTTAGCTAGCAGGTGTGTGTGTGTGTCTGTTAGCTAGCAGGTGTGTGTGTGTGTCTGTTAGCTAGCAGGTGTGTGTGTGTCTGTTAGCTAGCAGGTGTGTGTGTGTGTGTCTGTTAGCTAGCAGGTGTGTGTGTGTGCGTGTGTGTGTGTCTGTTAGCTAGCAGGTGTGTGTGTGTGCGTGTGTGTGTGTCTGTTAGCTAGCAGGTGTGTGTGTGTCTGTTAGCTAGCAGGTGTGTGTGTGTGTGTGTTAGCTAGCAGGTGTGTGTGTGTGTGTGTGTTAGCTAGCAGGTGTGTGTGTTAGCTAGCAGGTGTGTGTGTTAGCTAGCAGGTGTGTGTGTTAGCTAGCAGGTGTGTGTGTGTGTTAGCTAGCAGGGGTGTGTGTGTGTTAGCTAGCAGGGGTGTGTGTGTGTTAGCTAGCAGGGGTGTGTGTGTGTGTTAGCTAGCAGGGGTGTGTGTGTGTGTTAGCTAGCAGGGGTGTGTGTGTGTGTTAGCTAGCAGGGGTGTGTGTGTGTGTTAGCTAGCAGGGGTGTGTGTGTGTGTTAGCTAGCAGGGGTGTGTGTGTGTGTTAGCTAGCAGGGGTGTGTGTGTGTGTGTTAGCTAGCAGGGGTGTGTGTGTGTGTTTGTGTTAGCTAGCAGGGGTGTGTGTGTGTGTGTGTTAGCTAGCAGGGGTGTGTGTGTGTGTGTGTTAGCTAGCAGGGGTGTGTGTGTGTGTTAGCTAGCAGGGGTGTGTGTGTGTGTGTGTTAGCTAGCAGGGGTGTGTCTGTGTGTTAGCTAGCAGGTGTGTGTCTGTGTGTTAGCTAGCAGGGGTGTGTGTGTGTTAGCTAGCAGGGGGGTGTGTGTGTGTGTGTTAGCTAGCAGGTGTGTGTGTGTGTGTGTGTGTGTTAGCTAGCAGGTGTGTGTGTGTTAGCTAGCAGGGGTGTGTGTATGTGTGTGTGTTAGCTAGCAGGGGTGTGTGTGTGTTAGCTAGCAGGGGTCTGTGTGTGTATGTTAGCTAGCAGGGGTGTGGTGTGTGTGTGTGTGTGTGTGTGTTAGCTAGCAGGTGTGTGTGTGTGTTAGCTAGCAGGTGTGTGTGTGTGTTAGCTAGCAGGTGTGTGTGTGTGTTAGCTAGCAGGTGTGTGTGTGTGTTAGCTAGCAAGTGTGTGTGTGTGTAACTGCAGTGTGTGTGTGTAACTGCAGTGTGTGTGTGTAACTGCAGTGTGTGGGTGGGCGTGTTAGCTTACTGCAGTGTGTGTGTGTAACTGCAGTGTGTGTATGTGTGTAACTGCAGTGTGTGGGTGGGCGTGTTAGCTTACTTCAGTGTGTGTGTGTGTGTAACTGCAGTGTGTGTGTGTAACTGCAGTGTGTGTGTAACTGCAGTGTGTGGGTGGGCGTGTTAGCTTACTGCAGTGTGTGTGTGTGTGTGTGTGTGTGTGTGTGTGTGTGTGTAACTGCAGTGTGTGTGTGTAACTGCAGTGTGTGTGTGTGTGTAACTGCAGTGTGTGGGTGGGCGTGTTAGCTTACTGCAGTGTGTGTGTGTGACTGCAGTGTGTGGGTGGGCGTGTTAGCTTACTGCAGTGTGTGTGTGTGTAACTGCAGTGTGTGTGTGTGACTGCAGTGTGTGGGTGGGCGTGTTAGCTTACTGCAGTGTGTGTGTGTGTAACTGCAGTGTGTGTGTGTAACTGCAGTGTTTGGGTGGGCGTGTTAGCTTACTGCAGTGTGTGTGTAACTGCAGTGTGTGTGTGTAACTGCAGTGTGTGGGTGGGCGTGTTAGTTTACTGCAGTGTGTGTGTGTGTGTGTAACTGCAGTGTGTGTGTGTAACTGCAGTGTGTGTGTGTAACTGCAGTGTGTGGGTGGGCGTGTTAGCTTACTGCAGTGTGTGTGTGTAACTGCAGTGTGTGTGTGTAACTGCAGTGTTTGGGTGGGCGTGTAAGCTTACTGCAGTGTGTGTGTAACTGCAGTGTGTGGGTGTTCTTATTGGCACTCTTTGCACCATCCTGAATTATGCCACACATCAACACAACAACGCTTTTACAGTTCAGTGACATAAACTACACACACACACACACACACACACACACACACACACCCCGAGGGAGAGATGAAGCAGGAAAGTTAGCACTAGGTCACCCTGGTCGTTCAAAAGGCTAATTAGCACTTTAGCGGTGCAGTGCCTTCTGTGATCTCCACACTCACTCTCTCACTCTCTCTCTCTCACTGTCTCTCTCTCACTGTCTCTCGCTCACTGTCTCTCTCTCTCTGTCTCTCTCTCACTGTCTCTCACTCTCTCTCACTGTCTCTCTGTCTCGCTCTCTCACCCTCTCTCTCTGTCTCACTGTCTCTCACTCTCTCCACACTCTCTCTCTCTGTCTCTCACTCACTCTCTCACTGTTTCTCACTCACTCTCTCACTCACTCTCTCACTGTTTCTCACTCACACACACACACACACACACACACACATATATACAGGTGACTGACTGTTCTCGTCTAGCTGTACCAAAGATGTGCTTAAAGAATAACACAGATGTTTGAAAAGGAGACCATAACCACAACTGTCCCACGTGTACACACACACACACACACACACAGTGGTTATGACTGGGCTTGTTTTCTATACAAACACAGCAAACTAAGACCCACATTGTGCGTACCCCAAAACATATCAGTGTGGGTGTGCTGTCCCCTACATGTTTATATTCTGCAACACTCTACGTAGCTTCCCCTAATTCACCTTCCTCCTTTACATCCATCTCTACCCCTAATTCACCTTCCTCCTTTACATCCATCTCTACCCCTAATTCACCTTCCTCCTTTACATCCATCTCTCCCCCTAATTCACCTTCCTCCTTTACATCCATCTCTCCCCCTAATTCACCTTCCTCCTTTACATCCATCTCTACCCCTAATTCACCTTCCTCCTTTACATCCATCTCTCCCCCCTAATTCACCTTCCTCCTTTACATCCATCTCTCCCCCCTAATTCACCTTCCTCCTTTACATCCATCTCTCCCCCCTAATTCACCTTCCTCCTTTACATCCATCTCTCCCCCCTAATTCACCTTCCTCCTTTACATCCATCTCTACCCCTAATTCACCTTCCTCCTTTACATCCATCTCTCCCCCCTAATTCACCTTCCTCCTTTACATCCATCTCTCCCCCCTAATTCACCTTCCTCCTTTACATCCATCTCTCTCCCCCTAATTCACCTTCCTCCTTTACATCCATCTCTCCCCCCTAATTCACCTTCCTCCTTTACAGCCATCTCTCTCCCCCTAATTCACCTTCCTGCTTTACATCCATCTCTACCCCTAATTCACCTTCCTCCTTTACATCCATCTCTCCCCCCTAATTCACCTTCCTCCTTTACATCCATCTCTCCCCCTAATTCACCTTCCTCCTTTACATCCATCTCTCCCCCCTAATTCACCTTCCTCCTTTACATCCATCTCTCCCCCCTAATTCACCTTCCTCCTTTACATCCATCTCTCCCCCTAATTCACCTTCCTCCTTTACATCCATCTCTCCCCCCTAATTCACCTTCCTCCTTTACATCCATCTCTCCCCCCTAATTCACCTTCCTCCTTTACATCCATCTCTCCCCCCTAATTCACCTTCCTCCTTTACATCCATCTCTACCCCTAATTCACCTTCCTCCTTTACATCCATCTCTCCCCCCTAATTCACCTTCCTCCTTTACATCCATCTCTCTCCCCCTAATTCACCTTCCTCCTTTACATCCATCTCTCCCCCCTAATTCACCTTCCTCCTTTACATCCATCTCTCCCCCCTAATTCACCTTCCTCCTTTACATCCATCTCTCCCCCCTAATTCACCTTCCTCCTTTACATCCATCTCTACCCCTAATTCACCTTCCTCCTTTACATCCATCTCTACCCCTAATTCACCTTCCTCCTTTACATCCATCTCTCCCCCCTAATTCACCTTCCTCCTTTACATCCATCTCTCTCCCCCTAATTCACCTTCCTCCTTTACATCCATCTCTCCCCCCTAATTCACCTTCCTCCTTTACATCCATCTATCCCCCTAATTCACCTTCCTCCTTTACATCCATCTCTCCCCCCTAATTCACCTTCCTCCTTTACATACATCTCTCCCCCTAATTCACCTTCCTCCTTTACATCCATCTCTCCCCCCTAATTCACCTTCCTCCTTTACATCCATCTCTCCCCCCTAATTCACCTTCCTCCTTTACATACATCTCTCCCCCTAATTCACCTTCCTCCTTTACATCCATCTCTCCCCCCTAATTCACCTTCCTCCTTTACATACATCTCTCCCCCTAATTCACCTTCCTCCTTTACATCCATCTCTCCCCCCTAATAAAGTAATGTGAACGATATTAACAGGTTAGCTGTTTGCCAGACCTGGGTTTTAATAGTATTTGAAATATTTCCAAAAATGTTTAAGTGTTTGCTTTAGCCTCCCTGGAGTGCCAGATGGACGGGGTTGGGGGTTTTATGGCTATTCTGTTGTTTCCATTGTGTTAAGCTCAATCGAGCCCAGCTAAAGTATTTTAGATATGATTTCAAATAGTATTTGAAGCCAGGTCTGGACCATAGCTCTTCATACTCGACGCAAAATCCACTGGTTGATACTCATTTACAAAAAACCCTCCTCTCTAACCTGAGATACCAACCCTCAGCCTCTACCTGAGATACCAACCCTCAGCCTCTACCTGAGATACCAACCCTCAGCCTCTACCGGAGATGTGCGTTTTTGTTAAATCTAAATTATCCCCCGTTTGGCGAAGTAGGTTGTTTTTCGATGATAAATTAACAGGCACAGCATTGATTATATGCAACGCAGGACATGCTAGTTAACCTAGTAATATCATCAACCATGTGTAGTTAACTAGTGATTATGCTAAGATTGATTTGTTTTTATAAGATGCGTTTAACGCTAGCTAGCAACTTAGCTTGGCTCCTTGCTGCACTCGCGTAACAGGTGGTCAGCCTGCCACGCAGTCTCCTCGTGGAGTAACAGGTGGTCAGCCTGCCACGCAGTCTCCTCGTGGAGTAACAGGTGGTCAGCCTGCCACGCAGTCTCCTCGTGGAGTAACAGGTGGTCAGCCTGCCACGCAGTCTCTTCGTGGAGTAACAGGTGGTCAGCCTGCCACTCAGTCTCCTCGTGGAGTAACAGGTGGTCAGCCTGCCACGCAGTCTCCTCGTGGAGTAACAGGTGGTCAGCCTGCCACGCAGTCTCCTCGTGGAGTAACAGGTGGTCAGCCTGCCACGCAGTCTCCTCGTGGAGTAACAGGTGGTCAGCCTGCCACGCAGTCTCCTCGTGGAGTAACAGGTGGTCAGCCTGCCACGCAGTCTCCTCGTGGAGTAACAGGTGGTCAGCCTGCCACGCAGTCTCCTCGTGGAGTAACAGGTGGTCAGCCTGCCACGCAGTCTCCTCGTGGAGTAACAGGTGGTCAGCCTGCCACGCAGTCTCCTCGTGGAGTAACAGGTGGTCAGCCTGCCACGCAGTCTCCTCGTGGAGTAACAGGTGGTCAGCCTGCCACGCAGTCTCCTCGTGGAGTAACAGGTGGTCAGCCTGCCACGCAGTCTCCTCGTGGAGTAACAGGTGGTCAGCCTGCCACGCAGTCTCGTCGTGGAGTGCGATGTAATCTGCCATAATCGGCGTCCAAAAATGCAGATTACCGATTTGTTATGGAAACTTGAAATCGGACCTACTTAACCGGCCGTGCCGGGTCGACCTCTAGTCAAAACATAGATTCAATGGTTATAAAGATAGGGGGAGAGGTCTGTCCGTAACAGAGGTACCAAAACCTCATCCTCTTCGTAAAACACCTGATCTTCAAGTCACATTCTGTTAAAGGACCCCCGAAGGGGGTTGTCTGCCCTTGACATTGTTTGTGCCACGTTGTTTCTTGTTGCCATAGAGATAACTATATAGTGTAGCGATGTTTCTCTTGATGTGCTTTGTTCCCACAGTCTGCTGGCGTATCTGTGGCCAAGTGTCCTCTGTCTGTGTTGTTTTTTTAAACCCCTTTTAAACCCCAAAGAGGACACCTCTTGCCAGGCCGTCATTGTAAGTATGAATTTGATCTTTATTGACCTGCCTGGTAAAATTTAAGAATAATATATTGCTTTGGCAGATAGGTAACTGTTATGTATGCTAATAATACAGTACTGTGACAGATGGTTAGCTCTGGATAGATGGTTAGCGGTTAGCTCTGGATAGATTGTTAGCTGTTAGCTCTGGATAGATGGTTAGCGGTTAGCTCTGGATAGATGGTTAGCGGTTAGCTCTGGATAGATTGTTAGCTCTGGATAGATGGTTAGCTGTTAGCTCTGGATAGATGGTTAGCTGTTAGCTCTGGATAGATGGTTAGCTGTTAGCTCTGGATAGATGGTTAGCTGTTAGCTCTGGATAGATGGTTAGCTGTTAGCTCTGTATAGATGGTTAGCTGTTAGCTCTGTATAGATGGTTAGCTGTTAGCTCTGTATAGATGGTTAGCTGTTAGCTCTGGATAGATGGTTAGCTGTTAGCTCTGGATAGATGGTTAGCTGTTAGCTCTAGACAGATGGTTAGCTGTTAGCTCTAGACAGATGGTTAGCTGTTAGCTGCTGTTAGCGCTCTGTTTAACTGTTTCACTGATCCAGACTATTCTACAGGATCCTATCTGGGGTCAGAACTTGATCTCTTCTTGTGTGTGTTTGGCCTAGTGCTCACTGAGTCCTGAAATGATTGCGTATTGTAAAAATAGACAGATCTCCATTATTTAAATCTTCGGCGATGGCTATTTCTAAAGGTATAGGTATAATTTAGCAATGCTGCATTTTAAAGAGTGTGTGTGTGTGTGTGTGCTTGAACATGGCCCTATTCGGTGTGATTAGCTGTGTGTGTGTGTTTCGTCTAGCCAGGGGACCAGAAGGAGCTGTGTTTAGTGCAACAGGATTACTAGAGATTAGACTGGTCTGGTATCTGCAGTTAATCCTATGTTATACAGCTAGTTAGTATACGGGTAAAGAGACCAGGATTAAGCCCAGGGATTTTTATTGCATTGTAATCTTTGGGCGGGCTGCCTAAAGCATTATTTTTTTTTCTTCGGTCTCTTAAATCCAAACAGTGTAGACAAAACAAATGAAAATACATACAGTGCATTTGGAAAGTATTCAGACCCCTTGGAAGGTGAACTTTTGCCCCAGTCTGCGGTCCTGAACACTCTAGAGCAGGTTTTCGTCGAGGATCGATCTATACTTTGCTCCGTTCGTCTTTGCCTCGATCCCGACAAGTCTTCCAGTCCCTGCCGCTGAAAAACATCCCCACAGCATGATGCTGCCACCACCACGCTTCACCGTAGGGATGGTGCCAGATTTCCTCCAGAGTCGATCTTGGGTTTCATCAGACCAGAGAATCTTGCTTCTTATGGTCTGAGTCTTTAGGTGCCTTTTGGCAAACTCCAAGTAGGCTGTCATATGCCTTTTTACTGAGGAGTGGCTTCCGTCTGGCCGTTCAACCAGTCCAAGCCAGTATTAGTGTAGGTTATATCAGAATCAGCTGGAGGAGTCCAGGCTAGTATTAGTGTAGGTTATATCAGAATCAGCTGGAGGAGTCCAGGCCAGTATTAGTGTAGGTTGAATCAGCTGAAGGAGTCCAAGCCAGTATTAGTGTAGGTTGTATCAGAATCAGCTGGAGGAGTCCAGGCCAGTATTAGTGTAGGTTATATCAGAATCCGCTGGAGGAGTCCAGGCCATTATTAGTGTAGGTTGTATCAGAATCAGCTGGAGGAGTCCAGGCCAGTATTAGTGTAGGGTGTATCAGAATCAGCTGGAGGAGTCCAGGCCATTATTAGTGTAGGTTGTATCAGAATCAGCTGGAGGAGTCCAGGCTAGTATTAGTGTAGGTTGTATCAGAATCAGCTGGAGGAGTCCAGGCTAGTATTAGTGTAGGTTATATCAGAATCAGCTGGAGGAGTCCAGGCCAGTATTAGTGTAGGGTGTATCAGAATCAGCTGGAGGAGTCCAGGCCATTATTAGTGTAGGTTGTATCAGAATCAGCTGGAGGAGTCCAAGCCAGTATTAGTGTAGGTTGTATCAGAATCAGCTGGAGGAGTCCAGGCCAGTATTAGTGTAGGTTGTATCAGAATCAGCTGGAGGAGTCCAGGCTAGTATTAGTGTAGGTTATATCAGAATCAGCTGGAGGAGTCCAGGCCAGTATTAGTGTAGGTTGTATCAGAATCAGCTGGAGGAGTCCAGGCCATTATTAGTGTAGGTTGTATCAGAATCAGCTGGAGGAGTCCAAGCCAGTATTAGTGTAGGTTGGAGCAGAATCCGCTGGAGGAGTCCAGGCCAGTATTAGTGTAGGTTGGAGCAGAATCAGCTACATGAGTCCAGGCTAGTATTAGTGTAGGTTGTATCAGAATCAGCTGGAGGAGTCCAGGCTAGTATTAGTGTAGGTTGTATCAGAATCAGCTACATGAGTCCAGGCTAGTATTAGTGTAGGTTGGAGCAGAATCAGCTGGAGGAGTCCAGGCTAGTATTAGTGTAGGTTATATCAGAATCAGCTGGAGGAGTCCAGGCTAGTATTAGTGTAGGTTATATCAGAATCAGCTGGAGGAGTCCAGGCTAGTATTAGTGTAGGTTATATCAAAATCAGCTGGAGGAGTCCAGGCCAGTATTAGTGTAGGTTATATCAGAATCCGCTGGAGGAGTCCAGGCCATTATTAGTGTAGGTTGTATCAGAATCAGCTGGAGGAGTCCAGGCTAGTATTAGTGTAGGTTGTATCAGAATCAGCTGGAGGAGTCCAGGCTAGTATTAGTGTAGGTTGTATCAGAATCAGCTAGATGAGTCCAGGCTAGTATTAGTGTAGGTTGTATCAGAATCAGCTGGAGGAGTCCAGGCCAGTATTAGTGTAGGTTGTATCAGAATCAGCTGGATGAGTCCAGGCCAGTATTAGTGTAGGTTGGAGCAGAATCCGCTGGAGGAGTCCAGGCCAGTATTAGTGTAGGTTGGAGCAGAATCAGCTGGAGGAGTCCAGGCTAGTATTAGTGTAGGTTGTATCAGAATCAGCTGGAGGAGTCCAGGCCAGTATTAGTGTAGGTTGTATCAGAATCAGCTGGAGGAGTCCAGGCCAGTATTAGTGTAGGTTGTATCAGAATCAGCTGGAGGAGTCCAGGCTAGTATTAGTGTAGGTTGTATCAGAATCAGCTGGAGGAGTCCAGGCCAGTATTAGTGTAGGTTGTATCAGAATCAGCTGGAGGAGTCCAGGCCAGTATTAGTGTAGGTTGTATCAGAATCAGCTGGATGAGTCCAGGCCAGTATTAGTGTAGGTTGGAGCAGAATCCGCTGGAGGAGTCCAGGCCAGTATTAGTGTAGGTTGGAGCAGAATCAGCTACATGAGTCCAGGCTAGTATTAGTGTAGGTTGTATCAGAATCAGCTGGAGGAGTCCAGGCTAGTATTAGTGTAGGTTGTATCAGAATCAGCTGGAGGAGTCCAGGCCAGTATTAGTGTAGGTTGTATCAGAATCAGCTGGAGGAGTCCAGGCTAGTATTAGTGTAGGTTGTATCAGAATCAGCTGGAGGAGTCCAGGCTAGTATTAGTGTAGGTTGTATCAGAATCAGCTGGAGGAGTCCAAGCTAGTATTAGTGTAGGTTGTATCAGAATCAGCTGGAGGAGTCCAGGCTAGTATTAGTGTAGGTTGTATCAGAATCAGCTGGAGGAGTCCAGGCCAGTATTAGTGTAGGTTGGAGCAGAATCAGCTGGAGGAGTCCAGGCCAGTATTAGTGTAGGTTGTATCAGAATCAGCTGGAGGAGTCCAGGCCAGTATTAGTGTAGGTTGGAGCAGAATCAGCTGGAGGAGTCCAGGCCAGTATTAGTGTAGGTTGTATCAGAATCAGCTGGAGGAGTCCAGGCCAGTATTAGTGTAGGTTGAATCAGAATCAGCTGGAGGAGTCCAGGCTAGTATTAGTGTAGGTTGTATCAGAATCAGCTGGAGGAGTCCAGGCCAGTATTAGTGTAGGTTGTATCAGAATCAGCTGGAGGAGTCCAGGCCAGTATTAGTGTAGGTTGGAGCAGAATCAGCTGGAGGAGTCGAGGCCAGGCTGTTGCTGGTTAGGAGACACACTCATCACACCACAAGGTCAATGTTATACTTCTACAGAAAGCATGGTGTTTGTGTGTGATTAATCATTGAACACGTCTCTTATTTTGCATGTTCCTGATTACATTATCATAGCACTGGCCAGAGACGTGTGTGTGTGTGTAATCTACACCTGTTCATTATTTTGGAAGTAACACATAGTAGGCACCTGATTTATCTCATGTAGCCAGGAGAACACACACACAGACACACAGACACACACACACACACAGACACACAGACACACACACACACACACAGTGTGAGTTCACATCAATGTCTGTTTGAGGAGAAAGCCTTTGTTCTTTGCTTTGTGTGTTTGTGAAAATAGGATGTTTGCCTTTTATGGGTGTTAGAGCTATTTTATACATGCTGGTTCATTGATGCTATGTGACTGTACAAGGGGATCAGGGTTAAATGAGTTTACATTAGCTGTTGGCTAGTGTTCTGTGTCTCTCGGTGTCTGTGTCCTGCAGTCACAGACTTGAAGGAAAGTGAGGGAGGGAGGGAGAGCGAGGAGGAGGGACACGATAGAAAGAAAGAGCTGATATGTGAAAAGCCTTTAGGGAGATGTTGTTTAAGATGTGGTCTGCCCTTCCTCCTCTCGCTGCCCCCTCCCTCTCTCTCTGCCCCCTCTCTCTCTGCCCTCTCTCTCTCTCTCTCTCTCTCTCTCTCTCTCTCTCTCTCTCTCTCTCTCTCTCTCTCTCTCTCTCTCTCTCTCTCTCTCTCTCTCTCTCTCTCTCTCTCTCTCTCTCTCTCTCTCTCTCTCCTCTCTCTCTCTCTCTGCCCCTCTCTCTCTCTGCCCCCTTTCTCTCTCTGCCCCCTCCCCATCTCTCTGTGCCCCCTCCCCCCCTCTCTCTTTCACCCAGTAGATATGGGAGTTTATCAACATTGGGTTTGTTTTCTAATTCGTTGTGGGTCTGTGTAATCTGAGGGAAATATGTGTCTCTAATATGGTCATACGTTGGACAGGTTGTTAGGAAGGGCAGCTCAGTTTCCACCTCATTTTGTGGGCAGTGAGCACATAGCTTGTCTTCTCTTGAGAGCCATGTCTGTCTTCAGCGGCCTTTCTCAATAGCAAGGCTATGCTCACTGAGTCTGTACATAGTTGAAGCTTTCCTTAAGTTTGGGTCAGTCACAGTGGTCAGGTATTCTGCCGCTGTGTACTCTCTGTTCAGGGGCAAATAGCATTCTAGTTTGCTCAGTTATTTTTTTTATTCTTTCTAATGTGTCAAGTAATTAACTTTTTTTTTCCTCATAATTAGGTTGGGTCTAATTGTGCTGCTGTCCTGGTGCTCTGTGGGGTCTGTTTGTGTTTATGAACAGAGCCCCAGGACCAGCTTGCTTAGGGGACGCTTCTCCAGGTTCATCTCTCTGTAGGTGATGGCTTTTTTATGGAAGGTTTGTGAATCACTTCCTTTTAGGTGGTTATAGAATTTAACGGCTCTTTTCTGTATTTTGATAATTAGTGGGTATCGGCCTAATTCTGCTCTGCAGGCATTATTTGGTGTTCTACGTTGTACACAGAGGATGTTTTTGCAGGATTCTGCGTGCAGAGTCTCAATTTGGTGTTTGTCCCATGGTTGGTGAGCGGACCCCAGACCTCACAACGATAAAGGGAAATGCATTCTGGGTAACTGATTCAAGTATTTTTTGCCGGATGCTAACTGGTATGTCAAACTTTGTTCCTTTTGATGGCATAGAATGCCCTTCTTGCCTTGTCTCTCAGATCGTTCACAGCTTTGTGGAAGTTACCTGTGGCGCTGATGTTTAGGCCGAGGTATGTGTAGTTTTTTTGTGTTCTCTAGTGCAACAGTGTCTAGATGGAATTTGTATTTGTGGTCCTGGCAACTGGATCCGTTGTGGAACACCCTTATTTTGGTCTTACTGAGATTTACTGTCAGAGCCCAGGTCTGACAGAATCTGTGCATAAGATCTAGGTGCTGCTGTAGGCCCTCCTTGGTTGGTGACAGAAGCACCAGATCATCAGCAAACAGTAGACATTTGACTTCGGATTCTAGCAGGGGGAGGCCGGGTGCTGCAGACTTTTCTAGTGCCCGCGCCAATTCGTTGATATATATGTTGAAGAGGGTGGGGCTTAAGCTGCATCCCTGTCTCACCCCATGACCCTGTGTGAAAAAATGTGTTTTTTGCCAATTTTAACAACACACTTGTTGTTTGTGTACATGGATTTTATAATGTTGTATGTTTTACCCCAAACACCACTTTCCATCAGTTTGTATGGCAGACCCTCATGCCAAATTGAGTCAAACGCTTATTTAATATCAACAAATCATGGGAAGACTTGGCGTTCGTTTGCCATTTAGAGTGTGCAGGGTGAATACGTGGTCTGACGTATGATAATTTGGTAAAAAGCCAATTTGACATTTGCTCAGTACATTGTTTTCACTGAGGAAATGTACAAGTCTGCTGTTAATAATAATGCAGAGGATTTTCCCAAGGTTACTGTTGACGCATATCCCACGGTAGTTATTGGTCTATCAAATTTGTCTGCACTTTCGTGGATTGGGTGTGATCAGTCCTTGGTGCCAAATATTGGGGGTAGATGTTTAAGTATAGCCAATTGTAATTTGTTGTCTGTATATTTGATCATTTCATTGAGGATACCATCAACACCACAGGCCTTTTTGGGTTGGAGGGTTTTTATTTTGTCCTGTAACTCATTCAATGTAATTGGAGAATCCAGTGGGTTCTGGTAGTCTTTAATAGTTGATTCTAAGATCTGTATTTGATCATGTATATGGTTTTGCTCGTTATTCTTTGTTATATAGCCAAAGAAATTGTAGAAGTGGTTACCCATACATCTCTATTTTGGATAGATAATTCTTCGTGTTGTTGTTTAGTGTTTTCCAATTTTCCCAGAAGTGGTTAGAGTCTATGGATTCTTCAATTGCATTGAGCTGATTTCTGACGTGCTGTTCCTTCTTTTTCCGTAGTGTATTTCTGTATTGTTTTAGTGATTCACCATAGTGAAGGCGTAGACTCAGGTTTTCTGGGTCTCTATGTTTTTGGTTGGACAGGTTTCTCAATTTCTTTCTTAGATTTTTGCATTCTTCATCAAACCATTTGTCATTGTTGTTCATTTTCTTCGGTTTTCTATTTGAGATTTTTAGATTTGATAGTGAAGCTGAGAGGTCAAATATACTGTTAAGATTTTCTACTGCCAAGTTTACACCTTCACTATTACAGTGGAAAGTTTTACCCAGGAAATTGTCTAAAAGGGATTGAATTTGTTGTTGCCTAATTGTTTTTTGGTAGGTTTCCACACTACATTCCTTCCATCTATAGCATTTCTTAATGTTACTCAGTTCCTTTGGCTTTGATGCCTCATGATTGAGTATTGCTCTGTTCAGGTAGACTACGATTTTGCTGTAATCTGATAGGGATGTCAGTGGGCTGACTGTGAACGCTCTGAGAGACTCTGGGTTGAGGTCAGTGATAAAGTAGTCTACAGTACTACTGCCAAGAGATGAGCTATAGGTGTACCTACCGTAGGAGTCCCCTCGAAGCCTACCGTTAACTATGTGCATACCCAGCGTGCGACAGAGCTGCAGGAGTTGTGACCTGTTTTCGTTGGTTATGTTGTCATAGTTGTGCCTAGGGGGGGCATATGGGGGAGGGAATGCTGTCACCTCCAGGCAGGTGTTTGTCCCCCTGTGTGCTGAGGGTGTCAGGTTCTTGTCCAGTTCTGGCATTTAGGTTGTTCTCTAGTACTCTCTCTCTCTGCCACCCCCCTTTCTCTCTCTGCCACCCCCCTTTCTCTCTCTGCCACCCCCCTTTCTCTCTCTGCCACCCCCCTTTCTCTCTCTGCCACCCCCCTTTCTCTCTCTGCCACCCCCCTTTCTCTCTCTGCCACCCCCCTTTCTCTTTCTGCCACCCCCCTTTCTCTTTCTGCCACCCCCCTTTCTCTTTCTGCCACCCCCCTTTCTCTTTCTGCCACCCCCCTTTCTCTTTCTGCCACCCCCCTTTCTCTTTCTGCCACCCCCCTTTCTCTTTCTGCCACCCCCCTTTCTCTTTCTGCCACCCCCCTTTCTCTTTCTGCCACCCCCCTTTCTCTCTATGCCCCCCCTTTCTCTCTCTGCCCCCCCCTTCTCTCTCTGCCCCCCCCCTTTCTCTCTATGCCCCCCCTTTCTCTCTATGCCCCCCCTTTCTCTCTCTGCCCCCCCTTTCCCTCCCTGCCCCCCCTTTCTCTCTCTGCCCCTCCCCCCTTTCTCTCTCGTGCTTCTACACCTGCATTGCTTGCTGTTTGGGGTTTTAGGCTGAGGGTTTCTGTACAGCACTTTGAGATATCAGCTGATGTACGAAGGGCTTTATAAATACATTTGATTTGATGATCTCTCTCGATTAATTTTCAATTTCCATTTTAAGGGCTTTATTGGCATGGGTGATGGCACACTGTGGGTGATGGCACACTGTGGGTGATGGCACACTGTGGGGCTTTATTGGCATGAGAAACACATGTTAACATTGCCAAAGCAAGTGAGGTAGATAATATACAAAAGTGAAATAAACAATAAAAATGAACAGTAAACATTACACTCACAGAAGTCACAAAAGAATTAGAGACATTACAAATGTCATATTATGTGCAAATAGTTAAAGTACAAAAGGGAAAATAAAAACAAATAAATATGGGTTGTACTTACAATGGTGTTTGTTCTTCACTGGTTGCCCTTTTCTTGTGGCAACAGGTCACACATCTAGCTGCTGTGATGGAACAATGGTATTTCTCTCTCTCTCTCTGCCCCCCCCCCCCCCCCACCTCTCTCTCTCTGCCCCCCCCCCCCCCCCCCACCTCTCTCTCTCTGCCCCCCCCCTCTCTCTCTCTCTCTGCCCCCCCCCCCCCCCCACCTCTCTCTCTCTGCCCCCCCCCCTCTCTCTCTCTCTCTGCCCCCCCCCCCCCCACCTCTCTCTCTCTGCCCCCCCCCTCTCTCTCTCTCTCTGCCCCCCCCCCCCCCTCTCTCTCTCTCTCTCTGCCCCCCCCCCCCCCCCCCCCTCGCTCTCTTTCTCTCTTTCAATTAAATTTCCATTTTAAGGGCTTTATTATCATGGGAAACATATGTTAACATGTCCAAGGCAAGTAAAGTAGATAATAACAATAAACATTTAACAATAAACATCCAATAGAATAAAGACATTTCCTGCCCCTCCCCCCTCTCTCTTCTCCCTCTCTGCTCTTTGACTTCCTGTTTTTTTCCACTGAACCGTTTCCAAGGATGCGCGCACACACACACGCACACACACACACACACACACACACACGCACACACACACACACACACAGAGAGAGAGAGGTCGGCACAATGAAAGAACAGAACGGTGTGCCTTTTCGTTCGATCTGCTCTTGGTCTGTCTATGTATTCATACCTACCAAACCACCTGTGTGTCTGTCTCTTGCTCTTTTGTCTCTCCCCTCTCCTCCTTTCCCTCTGTCCTCCCTGCACACCCCGTCTTCCTCCGTACAAGCTCCTCTCACTCACTGCTCAACCGATGAAGGAAACAGACTACGGTAAAACAGAGTGGAGAAATGTCGACAAGGGGATCTCTTACCTCGGACAGCATTCCACGTGGCTCTAGTGTTTCAACTGTGTTCTTTTGAGTTACTAACAAATCTGTACCCTACCCCCTCCCTTTGGTCCCTACCCCCCCCCTTTGGTCCCTACCCCCCCCTCCCTTTGGTCCCTACCCCCCCCTCCCTTTGGTCCCTACCCCCCCTCCTTTTGGTCCCTACCCCCCCTCCTTTTGGTCCCTACCCCCCCTCCCTTTGGTCCCTACCCCCCCCTCCCTTTGGTCCCTACCCCCCCCTCCCTTTGGTCCCTACCCCCCCCTCCCTTTGGTCCCTACCCCCCCTCCCTTTGGTCCCTACCCCCCCTCCCTTTGGTCCCTACCCCCCCTCCCTTTGGTCCCTACCTCCCCCTCCATTTGGTCCCTACTGCTTGCTTGCTGTGTTGTTACTCATCTGTCTAATCTGTCTGTCTCTGCCAAAAAGAGAGCTTAGCGAACTGTGTGTCCTCCCCATAAGGTGTGTGTGTGTGTGTGTGTGTGAGGGAGTTACTGTAATGAGCTACTGAACACTCTGCCTGGCTCTTTTTTTCCCGCCAGTGCTGGCCCCCGGTAACAAAGAGAAGGGAATGGAAGCTTACCAGTCAGATATGCAAATGACCAACAGTGGGAGGAGCTGAGCACCTCCCCTTCTGCAGTGGTTAACTGTTTCAGTGCCAGACATCTCTGTTTATAATATAGGGCAGTACACACACAACTTCACCTCTATCCTAACATAGTAATGTGTTCTGCAACATGGTAATATAGAAGGCTTTCAATATGATACCTACTCACACAGCTGAGGATTTTATTACATTTTTATTTAACCTTTATTTAACTAGGCAAATCAGTTAAGAACAAATTCTTATTTACAATGACGGCCTACCAAAAGGCAAAAGGCCTCCTGATGGGACGGGGGGTCTGGGATTAAACATAGAAAATACAATATAAATATAGGACAAAACACACATCACAACAATAGAGTCAACGCTACAAAGAGAGAGACCTAAGACATCAAATCAAATCAAATTTATTTATAAAGCCCTTCGTACATCAGCTGATATCTCAAAGTGCTGTACAGAAACCCAGCCTAAAACCCCAAACAGCAAGCAATGCAGGTGTAGAAGCACGACAACATAGCATGGCAGCAACACAACATGCTAACAATATGGTAGCAACACATGGTAGCAACACAACATGGTAGCAACACAACATGACAACAACATGGTAGCAACACAACATGGTAGCAACACAACCCAACAACAACATGGTAGCAACACAACATGACAACAACATGGAAGCAACACAACATGACAACAACATGGTAGCAACACAACATGACAACAACATGGTAGCAAAACAACATGACAACAACATGGTAGCAACACAACATGGAAGCAACACAACATGGTAGCAACATGACAACAACATGGTAGCGACAACAACATGGAAGCAACACAACATGACAGCAACACAACATGACAACATGGTAGCAACACAACATGACAACAACATGGTAGCAACACTACATGACAACAACATGGAAGCAACACAACATGGTAGAAGCACAACATGACAACAACATGGAAGCAACACAACCTGACAGCAACACAACATGACAGCAACACAACATGGTTGCAACACAACATGGTAGCAACACAACATGACAACAACATGGTAGCAACACAACATGACAGCAACACAACATGGTAGCAACACAACATGACAACAACATGGAAGCAACACAACATGGTAGCAACACAACATGACAACAACATGGAAGCAACACAACATGGTAGAAGCACAACATGAAAGCAACACAACCTGACAGCAACACAACATGACAGCAACACAACATGGAAGCAACACAACATGACAGCAACACAACATGGAAGCAACACAACCTGACAGCAACACAACATGACAGCAACACAACCTGACAGCAACACAACCTGACATCAACACAACATGACAGCAACACAACATGACAGCAACACAACCTGACAGCAACACAACCTGACATCAACACAACATGACAGCAACACAACATGACAGCAACACAACACGGAAACAACACAACCTGACAGCAACACAACATGGTAGCAGCACAAACATTATTGGACACAGTCAACAGCACAAAGGTCAAGAGTATACCGTTATGCATATACAATGGTGAATTTTATAATTTACTATTTGCATAACATTTTATTTCTATTACAGTAATGTCAATGTAAATGATTTGTCATGTCAGCAAATTCAGTGTGTCATCAATGCATCGATAATTGACGTGCTACATCTCAAGTTCAGCCCTTTTCTAGGTCTACCATATCCTATTTGTTATAAACGCCACATGACCAAAAGTATGTGGACACCTGCTCGTCCAACATCTCATGACAAAATCATGGGCATTAATATGGAGTTGGTCCCACATGTTGCTGCTATAACAGCCTCCACTCTTCTGGGAAGGCTTTCCACTAGATGTTGGAACATTGCTGCTATAACAGTCTCCACTCTTCTGGGAAGGCTTTCCACTAGATGTTGGAACATTGCTGCTATAACAGCCTCTACTCTTCTGGGAAGGCTTTCCACTAGATGTTAGAACATTGCTGCTATAACAGTCTCCACTCTTCTGGGAAGGCTTTCCACTAGATGTTGGAACATTGCTGCTATAACAGCCTCCACTCTTCTGGGAAGGCTTTCCACTAGATGTTGGAAAATTGCTGCTATAACAGCCTCCACTCTTCTGGGAAGGCTTTCCACTAGATGTTGGAACATTGCTGCTATAACAGCCTCCACTCTTCTGGGAAGGCTTTCCACTAGATGTTGGAACATTGCTGAGGGGATTTGCATCCTAGCCCGAAACATGAAAAACAGCCCCAGATCATTATTCCTTGTTAAAATCCTGCTCAGGACCTCAGACTGGGGCGAAGGTTCACCTTCCAACAGGACAATGACCTTAAGCACACAGCCAAGATAACGCAGGAATGGCTTTCGGGACAAGTCTCAATGTCTTTGAGTGGCTCAGCCAGAGCCTGGACTTGAACCCGATCGAACGTCTCTAGAGAGACCTGAAAATAGCTGTGCAGCAACGCTCCCCATCCAACCTGACAGAGCTTGAGAGGATCTGCAGAGAAGAATGGGAGAAACTCCCCATCCAACCTGACAGAGCTTGAGAGGATCTGCAGAGAAGAATAGGGGAAACTCCCCATCCAACCTGACAGAGCTTGAGAGGATCTGCAGAGAAGAATGGGAGAAACTCCCCATCCAACCTGACAGAGCTTGAGAGGATCTGCAGAGAAGAATGGGAGAAACTCCCCATCCAACCTGACAGAGCTTGAGAGGATCTGCAGAGAAGAATAGGAGAAACTCCCCATCCAACCTGACAGAGTTTGAGAGGATCTGCAGAGAAGAATGGGAGAAACTCCCCATCCAACCTGACAGAGTTTGAGAGGATCTGCAGAGAAGAATAGGGGAAACTCCCCAGATACAAGCTTGCAGCGTCATACCCAAGAAGACCCGAGGATGTAATCGAGTATCGAGGTTGTTATCGCTGCCAAAGGTTCTTCAACAAAGTACTGAGTGAAGGGTCTGAATACTTATGTAAATGTAATATCAGTTTTTTATTTTATTTTATTCATGTGCAAAAATTTCTATATTTTATTTTTTGGCTTCGTCATTATGGGGTATTGTGTGTATATTGATGAGAACCCCCCCAATTTAATAAATTTTAGAATAAGGCTGGAAAAGAATTTGGGGAAAGTCTAGGGGTTCCCTTGATACTTCCTGAAAGTGCTGTATGAGTGTGTGTCTGTGTATATACTGTGTGTGTATATGTATTGTGTGTCTGTGTGTGTATATATATATATCTAGAAGTGCAGTAGGGTGACATAACTATTGCATTGGTCCAGTAGATAAAAGTGATTTGAGTGTGTAGAGAGTATGAATACATGCTACGTGTGTAGTTGGGTGCAGTCGTCAGCCCAGGGTTCAGCTGTTGGAACAGTCTGCTGGCTTGGAGACAGCTGGTCTGATGTTGACCCTAACTGCAGCTTGAGAAATGTTATAAACTAACAGACTTGCTAGTTAACTAGCTAGCTAAATGAGATGGTAAAGCTAGGTGTTCTTGATAATGTGTGTGTTTGTGGTTGAGGGGTGGGTATCTCAACCTAGAACACTATTCTGAGTCTCATCACCTCTCAGCTAGGTCAGCTGTCTCATCACCTCTCAACTAGGTCAGCTGTCTCATCACCTCTCAACTAGGTCAGCTGTCTCATCACCTCTCAACTAGGTCAGCTGTCTCATCACCTCTCAACTAGGTCAGCTGTCTCAACCTAAAACACTATTCTGAGTCTCATCACCTCTCAACTAGGTCAGCTGTCTCAACCTAGAACACTATTCTGAGTCTCATCACCTCTCAACTAGGTCAGCTGTCTCATCACCTCTCAACTAGGTCAGCTGTCTCATCACCTCTCAACTAGGTCAGCTGTCTCATCACCTCTCAACTAGGTCAGCTGTCTCAACCTAGAACACTATTCTGAGTCATCGCCTCTCAACTAGGTCAGCTGTCTCATCACCTCTCAACTAGGTCAGCTGTCTCATCACCTCTCAACTAGGTCAGCTGTCTCATCACCTCTCAACTAGGTCAGCTGTCTCATCACCTCTCAACTAGGTCAGCTGTCTCATCACCTCAACTAGGTCAGCTGTCTTAACCTAGAACACTATTCTGAGTCATCACCTCTCAACTAGGTCAGCTGTCTCATCACCTCAACTAGGTCAGCTGTCTCAACCTAGAACACTATTCTGAGTCTCATCACCTCTCAACTAGGTCAGCTGTCTCATCACCTCTCAACTAGGTCAGCTGTCTCATCACCTCTCAACTAGGTCAGCTGTCTCATCACCTCTCAACTAGGTCAGCTGTCTCATCACCTCTCAACTAGGTCAGCTGTCTCATCACCTCTCAACTAGGTCAGCTGTCTCATCACCTCTCAACTAGGTCAGCTGTCTCAACCTAGAACACTATTCTGAGTCATCACCTCTCAACTAGGTCAGCTGTCTCATCACCTCTCAACTAGGTCAGCTGTCTCCACCTAGAACACTATTCTGAGTCTCATCACCTCTCAACTAGGTCAGCTGTCTCATCACCTCTCAACTAGGTCAGCTGTCTCCACCTAGAACACTATTCTGAGTCTCATCACCTCTCAACTAGGTCAGCTGTCTCATCACCTCTCAACTAGGTCAGCTGTCTCCACCTAGAACACTATTCTGAGTCTCATCACCTCTCAACTAGGTCAGCTGTCTCCACCTAGAACACTATTCTGAGTCTCATCACCTCTCAACTAGGTCAGCTGTCTCATCACCTCTCAACTAGGTCAGCTGTCTCAACCTAGAACACTATTCTGAGTCTCATCGCCTCTCAACTAGGTCAGCTGTCTCATCACCTCAACTAGGTCAGCTGTCTCAACCTAGAACACTATTCTGAGTCTCATCACCTCTCTACTAGGTCAGCTGTCTCATCACCTCTCAACTAGGTCAGCTGTCTCATCACCTCAACTAGGTCAGCTGTCTCCACCTAGAACACTATTCTGAGTCATCACCTCTCAACTAGGTCAGCTGTCTCATCACCTCTCAACTAGGTCAGCTGTCTCCACCTAGAACACTATTCTGAGTCTCATCACCTCTCAACTAGGTCAGCTGTCTCATCACCTCTCAACTAGGTCAGCTGTCTCATCACCTCAACTAGGTCAGCTGTCTCCACCTAGAACACTATTCTGAGTCATCACCTCTCAACTAGGTCAGCTGTCTCATCACCTCTCAACTAGGTCAGCTGTCTCCACCTAGAACACTATTCTGAGTCTCATCACCTCTCTACTAGGTCAGCTGTCTCATCACCTCTCAACTAGGTCAGCTGTCTCATCACCTCAACTAGGTCAGCTGTCTCAACCTAGAACACTATTCTGAGTCTCATCACCTCTCAACTAGGTCAGCTGTCTCATCACCTCAACTAGGTCAGCTGTCTCCACCTAGAACACTATTCTGAGTCTCATCACCTCTCTACTAGGTCAGCTGTCTCATCACCTCAACTAGGTCAGCTGTCTCATCACCTCAACTAGGTCAGCTGTCTCATCACCTCAACTAGGTCAGCTGTCTCAACCTAGAACACTATTCTCCTGCTTTGGTCTGGTTCAGTTATTGCAGGAAGTCCTGAAGAGCAAAGAGAGTGTGAGTGAAGGGTGTTTTGTCACAGTCCAGCTGTAACTCCTGACTTAAATAAGCAAATGAACAAATGACTGTGATAGGCTATGATTTGTTACCAGGTGTGAGCTGGGTTGGAATAAAAATATATTTTTTAAAGCCTACACACACACACACACTCGCGTCATTCAGGTCTGGATCTGTCCACTCTTTATCAAGTCAAATGTCTCCACTATTGGGTACAATGGTATTGATACATGACACATGCTCCACTCTCAAGTTGAAGTTGAACTTGTTGACTGATGTCAAGGCGACTGGTAACAGAAGACCGTTGCCATGGCAGCACTGGTCCACACCTGCCCCGTCTGTCGGGTGAGTAGTATTGGTCGGTACTGTATAGGCCTTTTTGTTGGTTCCACACCATGTGTAGGCTATTGGACTGGCCTGGGTGGTACACTTTTCCATAAGTGTAGTAGTTTGTTAGTTCTTTATCATTTGAGAGCGTCCCACGTGTCCAGTGGTCCCGGTACCGGTTGATGCTCAGGCCTAAGTGAGTGTTTTGACAGGCAATTCAGCTCACAAACACATGACTGGTTCAGCTGTTCTGGGGAACTACGCTTCATAATGGGAAAGGCGAATTGAAGAACACAATCTGCTTTAACTCTGAACGTATTACACAAGTTGATTGCGGGTATCAAAATGTATTGGAAACACTTCAAAAGAATGAACATTAATGGTATTGAGGGGAAGAAAATACCCCGGTACACGGTGTGTATACGGAGTACTGCTCAAGCCCACTACACACACTCCAATGGACAGCTTGGGTAAGGTCCCCTTCCATCATTCACACACAAAATGCTGTCCTCAATTCTTAAATTCTATTGTGTAATGGCTCAATCTGTGAAATGCTGTCATCGCTCGTTGTTGTGATTCACAAAGACCACGATTTCTATGCTGCAAGTGAGACAGAATGTTTTTTTATTTTTATTTATTTAATCTTTATTTAACTAGGCAAGTCGGTTAAGAAACAAATTCTTATTTACAATGACAGCCTACCAGAAGGCAAAAGGACTCCTGTGGGGACGAGGGCCTGGGATTAAAAATAGAAAATACTATATAAATATAGGACAAAACACACACATCACAACAAGAGAGACAACACTACATAAAGAAAGACCCAAGACAACAACATGGCAAGGCAGCAACACATGACAACACAGCATGGTGGCAACACAACATGACAACAACATAGTAAGGCAGCAACACATGACAACACAGCATGGTGGCAACACAACATGACAACAACATGGCAAGGCAGCAACACATGACAACACAGCATGGTGGCAACACAACATGACAACAACATAGCAAGGCAGCAACACATGACAACACAGCATGGTGGCAACACAACATGACAACAACATGGCAAGGCAGCAACACATGACAACACAGCATGGTGGCAACACAACATGACAACAACATAGCAAGGCAGCAACACATGACAACACAGCATGGTGGCAACACAACATGACAACAACATGGCAAGGCAGCAACACATGACAACACAGCATGGTGGCAACACAACATGACAACAACATAGCAAGGCAGCAACACATGACAACACAGCATGGTGGCAACACAACATGACAACAACATAGCAAGGCAGCAACACATGACAACACAGCATGGTGGCAACACAACATGACAACAACATAGCAAGGCAGCAACACATGACAACACAGCATGGTGGCAACACAACATGACAACAACATAGCAAGGCAGCAACACATGACAACACAGCATGGTGGCAACACAACATGACAACAACATAGCAAGGCAGCAACACATGACAACACAGCATGGTGGCAACACAACATGACAACAACATGGCAAGGCAGCAACACATGACAACACAGCATGGTGGCAACACAACATGACAACAACATGGCAAGGCAGCAACACATGACAACACAGCATGGTGGCAACACAACATGACAACAACATGGCAAGGCAGCATGGTGGCAACACAACATGACAACAACATAGCAAGGCAGCAACACATGACAACACAGCATGGTGACAACACAACATGACCACATGGTAGCAACACAAAACATGGTACAGACATTATTGGTCACAGACAACAGCACAAAAGGCAAGAAGGTAGAGACACGCGCTGAGACCCCAAGTTTGACTGGACATGGGCTAGATATTTATTCCAATGACCTAAAAGGTGTGCAGAATAATACCAACACCCCATATTATGTTTATTCCACGACCAACCATCCCTCTAGCGAACCCTTATTCCACTCTATTCCTTTATGCCCCGTTGGTTCCTCAACTTCAGGCTCTATGGAACTCTCCGTCTTATCGTCTTATCTCCGTCTTAAATCTCTGAAACTGGAAACACTTATCTCCCTCACTAGCTTTAAGCACCAACTGTCAGAGCAGCTCACAGATTGCTGCACCTGTACATAGCCCACCTATAATTTAGCCCAAACAACTACCTCTTTCCCTACTGTACTTTATTTATTTATTTTGCTCCTTTGCACCCCATTATTTTTATTTCTACTTTGCACATTCTTCCATTGCAAAACTACCATTCCAGTGTTTTACTTGCTATATTGTATTTACTTTGCCACCATGGCCTTTTTTTGCCTTTACCTCCCTTCTCACCTCATTTGCTCACATTGTATATAGACTTGTTTATACTTTATTATTGACTGTATGTTTGTTTTACTCCATGTGTAACTCTGTGTTGTTGTATCTGTCGAACTGCTTTGCTTTATCTTGGCCAGGTCGCAATTGTAAATGAGAACTTGTTCTCAACTTGCCTACCTGGTTAAATAAAGGTAAAATAAATAAATAAAATCTCTATCAACACACCCAACCTTCAGCCGTTCCCCCTATGCTGATTCCTTCACTTGTTCTTCTGACGTGAGAACATCTAGACTCGGTAGCTGTTCTTCTCCTGACTGCAGAACATCTCGACTCGGTAGCTGTTCTTCTCCTGACTGCAGAACATCTAGACTCGTTAGCTGTTCTTCTCCTGACGTGAGAACATCTAGACTCAGTAGCTGTTCTTCTCTTGACTGCAGAACATCTAGACTCAGTAGCTGTTCTTCTCCTGACTGCAGAACATCTAGACTCAGTAGCTGTTCTTCTCCTGACTGCAGAACATCTAGACTCAGTAGCTGTTCTTCTCCTGACTGCAGAACATCTAGACTCGGTAGTTGTTCTAGACTCAGTAGCTGTTCTTCTCCTAACTACAGAACATCTAGACTCAGTAGCTGTTCTTCTCCTGACTGCAGAACATCTAGACTCAGTAGCTGTTCTTCTCCTGACTGCAGAACATCTAGACTCAGTAGCTGTTCTTCTCCTGACTGCAGAACATCTAGACTCGGTAGTTGTTCTAGACTCAGTAGCTGTTCTTCTCCTAACTACAGAACATCTAGACTCAGTAGTTGTTCTAGACTCAGTAGCTGTTCTTCTCCTAACTGCAGAACATCTAGACTCAGTAGCTGTTCTAGACTCAGTAGCTGTTCTTCTCCTAACTGCAGAACATCTAGACTCAGTAGCTGTTCTTCTCCTGACTGCAGAACATCTAGACTCAGTAGCTGTTCTTCTCCTAACTGCAGAACATCTAGACTCAGTATCTGTTCTTCTCCTGACTGCAGAACATCTAGACTCAGTAGCTGTTCTAGACTCAGTAGCTGTTCTTCTCCTGACTGCAGAACATCTAGACTCAGTAGCTGTTCTTCTCCTGACTGCAGAACATCTAGACTCAGTAATACGTTTAAAAGTGTTGTGGTGTTTTTGCCACCTATTTTTCCCACCTGTGTAATGCTGTCCTCCTGCATATTCTGAGGTTCAGACTCAGTGCGGTGGTAAATGTCCTACTGACAGCAGCTATGTGGACCTGTTAACTTGACTAGAAGGGTGTTGCTATAGCTGTGTTTAGACATGACTAAACTCAGCAAAAAAAGAAACGACCCTGTCTTTCAAAGATAATTTGTAAAAATCCACGTAACTTCACAGATCTTCATTGTAAAGGGTTTAAACACTGTTTCCCATGCTTGTTCAATGACCCATAAACAATTAATGAACATGCACCTGTGGAACGGTCGTTAAGAGACTAACAGCTTACAGACGGTAGGCAATTAAGGTCACAGCTATGAAAACTTATAACACTAAAGAGGCCTTTCTACTGACTCTGAAAAACACCAAAAGAAAGATGCCCAGGGTCCCTGCTCATCTGCGTCAACACGCCTTAGGCATGCTGCAAGGAGGCATGAGGACTGCAGATGTGGGCAGGGCTATAAATTGCAATGTCTGTACTGTGAGAAGCCTAAGACAGCGCTACAGGGAGACAGGATTGACAGCTGATCGTCCTTGCAGTGGCAGACCACGTGTAACAACACCTGCACAGGATCGGTACATCCAAACATCACACCTGCAGGACAGGTACAGGATGGAAACAACAACTGCCCGAGTTACACCAGGAATGCACAATCCCTCTATCAGTGCTCAGACTGTCCGCAATGGGCTGAGAGAGGCTGGACTGAGGGCTTATAAGCCTGTTGTAAGGCAGGTCCTCACCAGACATCACCGGCAACAATGTTGCCTATGGGCATAAACCCACCGTCGCTGGACCAGACAGGACTGGCAAAAAGTGCTCTTCACTGACGAGTTGCGGTTTTGTCTCACCAGGGGTGATGGTCGGGTTTGCGTTTATCGTCGAAGGAATGAGCGTAACTGCGACGCCTGTACTCTGGAGCGGGATCGATTTGGAGGTGGCGGGTCCGTCATGGTCTGGGGCGGTGTCACAGCATCATCGGACTGAGGTTGTTGTCATTGCAGGCAGTATCAACGCTGTGTGTTACAGGGAAGACATCCTCCTCCCTCATTTGGTACCCTTCCTGCAGGTTCATCCTGACATGACCCTCCAGCATGACAATGCCACCAGCCATACTGCTCGTTCTGTGCGTGATTTCCTGCAAGACAGGAATGTCAGTGTCCTGCCATGGCCAGCGAAGAGCCTGGATCTCAATCCCATTGAGCACCTCTGGGACCTGTTGGATCAAAGGGTGAGGGCTAGGGCCATTCCCCCCAGAAATGTCCGGGAACTTGCAGGTGCCTGGGTGGAAAAGTGGGGTAACATCTCACAGCAAGAACTGGCAAATCTGGTGCAGTCCATGAGGAGATGCACTGCAGTACTTAACCTTTCTGATCTCCCCATCCCGGATCCGGGATCGTGAATACAGACTCAAGCTCATTACCATAACGCAACGTTAACTATTCATGAAAATCGCAAATGAAATGAAATAAATATGCTAGCTCTCAAGCTTAGCCTTTTGTTAACAACACTGTCATCTCAGATTTTCAAAATATGCTTTTCAACCATTGCAAAACAAGCATTTGTGTAACAGTATTGATGGCTAACGTAGCATTTAGCATTAGCATTCAGCTGGCAACATTTACACAAAAAAACAGAAAAGCATTCAAATAAAATCATTTACCTTTGAAGAACTTCAGATGTTTTCAATGAGGAGACTCTCAGATAGCAAATGTTCAGTTTTTCCTGAAAGATTATTTGTTTAGGACAAATCGCTCCGTTTTCTGCGTCACGTTTAGCTATGAAAAAACCCCTGTATCCAGGATTGTGTAAATCTATCAGCAAGCTCATTAGCATAACACAACGTTAACTATTTATGACAATCGCAAATGAAATTAAATAAATATGCCATCTCTCAAGCTTAGCCTTTTGTAAACAACACTGTCATCTCAGATTTTCAAAATATGCTTCTCAACCATAGGAAAACAATAATTTGTGTAAAAGTAGCTAGCTCGCGTTAGCATTTAGCGTTAGCATTAGCGTTAGCATCCAGCATGCAACATTAACAAAAACATAAAAGCCTTCAAATAAAATCATTTACCTTTGAAGAACTTCTGATGTTTTCAATTAGGATACTCTCAGTTAGATAGCAGATGCTCAGTTTTTCCAAAAAGATTCCTTGTGTATTAGAAATAGCTCCGTTTTATACATCACATTTGAATACCAAAAAAAATCTGAAAATTCAGTCCTCAAAACGCGAACTTTTTTCCAAATTAACTCCATAATATCGACTGAAAACATGGCAAACGTTGTTTAGAATCAATCATCAAGGTGTTTTTCACATATCTCTTCATTGATACATCGTTCTTGGACACATGCTTTCTCCCCTGAATCAAATGGTAAAGTAGAAGCAGCTGGCAATTGCGCACCGAATTCGACGCAGGACACCAGGCGGACACTTGGAAAATGTAGTCTCTTATGGTCAATCTTCCAATGATATGCCTACAAATACGTCACAATGCTGCTAAGACCTTGGGCGAACGACAGAAAGTGTAGGCTCATTCGTTGCGCAATCACAGCCATATAAGGAGAGAATGGAAAACAGAGCTTCAGAAATTCTGCTAATTCCTGGGTTGATGCATCATCTTGGTTTCGCCTGTAGAATGAGTTCTGGGGCACTTACAGACAAAATCTTTGCAGATTCTGAAACTTCAGAGTGTTTTCTTTCCAAAACTGTCAAGAATATGCATAGTCGAGCATCTTTTCGTGACAAAATATCGCGCTTAAAACGGGAACGTTTTTTATCCAAAAATGAAATAGCGCCCCTAGAGCTCTAACTGGTTAATGCAGCTGGTGGCCAGACCAGATACTGACTGTTACTTTTGATTTTTACCCCCCTTTTGTTCAGGGACACATTATTCCATTTCTGTTAATCACATGTCTGTGGAACTTGTTCAGTTTGTCTGTCTGTTGAATCTTGTTTTGTTCATACAAATATTTACACATGTTCAGTTTGCTGAAAATAAACGCAGTTGACAGTGAGAACGTTTCATTCTCTTTTTTTGCCGAGTTTACGTGGTGTTAATATAGCTGTGTTTTGACATGGCTTCCTTGTTTTGAGTCTGTTAAATGTGTCTCATTCTGCTGGAGTTGACCTAGTATTTTATATTAAACCTACCTTACACATCCATTTGTAAGTCACCCAACAAAATACCAAATATGCTGTTTTATATGTTGTTATTTGTGCTGTTTTAATTCCTATAATGGAAAAGTAGAAGAATCTGTGGGCTTTCTGATGGTAATAATAGTCCCAAGTTAGTAATCATAGTTACCATGGTGATCTTCAATGTCCCAGATTTGAGGCATTGGTGAATAAATCTTTTCATTTTTACTTCAAGTCAGATGTTTATGTATGAAAGTCATATGTAGTGTTTACTATTTTGATTGCTTTAAAACAATGTCATTGTTGGAGTTCAGGTGTTTGGTGCATTCATGTCAACTAAATACTCTCATTCATTCATGATTATGATACATTCCGCAAAGAGTTGACCCTAACAGGCTGACTACACCGCTTGAGTCGCATGTGCGAGCGCTGTAGAATAAATGTAGAAATCTATATTATTCAACTATTGTACCCACACTGCTCGCGTGCGCCAACAAGTGTCTGCGTTTCCAAGGGCTAAAATAGAAGTCAGTTCCTGCCTCTCCCGTCTCCTCATTGGTTTTTAGAAGCAGGTACCCACGTGCCATCTCCTCATTGGTTATACCCACGTGGGAGACTGAAAGACGAAAGAGGTCGGTGGTGGTAATGCACCTAATTTATGAAAGTTGCCAATCGCAATATAAAGTCCAGCGAATAAAAAGCCTGGAAGGAGGAGAGATGACTAGAAACGATTCGGTTGACCGTTTTATGTGTGGATTAATTTTCGGAGTAGAGGACCTTGTGCATTTCAGGTAACATAACAACTCAATGTTTATATCCCAGGACAAATTAGCTAGCAACAGCAAGTTATCTTAATAGGACAAATTAGCTAGCAAGTGCAAGCTAGCTAGCTCAATTGCCATAAATGTTTAATGCTTTTCGACCTGCCCCCAAATTAATGTAATTGGTTCAGAGTTTGTTTTGCTATTTTAACCTGCGTGGCGTGATCGCGTTTGGGGGCAAAATACATTTATGCACGATGGCGCAGGCGCGCAGCCGGTTTGGGTTTCGTGTCAGAGAACATGTCAACAAGTTAGTTCTGAATTGCTTTAATACAGCAGTGCATTCTGACACCATGAATTGAAATAGATTTCATAGAATTCAGCTACCCTCCAGCACACTGGTCAGCTCCGTAGACTGGTCTTCTCCGGCTGCCTGACCTCAGCACTGTCACAGACTGGTCTTCCCCTGGCTGCCTGACCTTAGCTCCGTAGACTGGTCTTCCCCGGCTGCCTGACCTCAGCTCCGTAGACTGGTCTTCTCCGGCTGTCTGACCTCAGCTCCGTAGACTGGTCTTCCCCGGCTGCCTGACCTCAGCTCCGTAGACTGGTCTTCTCCGGCTGTCTGACCTCAGCTCCGTAGACTGGTCTTCCCCGGCTGCCTGACCTCAGCACTGTCACAGACTGGTCTTCCCCTGGCTGCCTGACCTCAGCACCGTAGACTGGTCTTCCCCGGCTGTCAGACCTCAGCTCCGTAGACTGGTCTTCCCTGGCTGTCTGACCTCAGCTCCGTAGACTGGTCTTGCCTGGCTGCCTGACCTCATTGTTAAATAAAGTGGTGATCCTAACTGACCTAATCCTTCTTACAAGGATTAAATGTCAGGAATTGTGAAACTGAGTTTAAATGTATTTGGCTAAGGTGTATGAAAACTTCTGACTTCAACTGTATTTTAAGATAGGAATGTGATTTTAGGAGTCATAAGAGATAAAATCTAGTCATATCCTTTGCACATTAAGTGGTCACGCCCTGAGTGAGGTTAGGGAGCTTGTCAGCATGACGGGATTCCCCTTTTGACCAAGGGTGTATAAAGGCTTGGAAGAGGAATCAACTTGTAGACCACGAAACGTGAGGCGGGTAGCTTCATGTTGAAATGTTGAACCTCATTCTTGAACCTCAACACAAGGTGAAGAAATAAACTCACCTTCCTTTAGACCAGAGAGATGAAGAGCTGCAGCTCATGTCCATTGTGGTCTGAATACTGAATACCAAATCGAGGAGGAAAAGGTGAGAAGCTCATCTCTGACCATCACTGGTACAGCTGATTAGCCGTCTTAAGTCCGATATCAAGAAAAACAAATCTAAGTGAAACCATCCTACTACGCTCATCACCAAGGGGAACCGTTGACATGGCTAATTATCTTCCGGAGTGGACAACAGAAGACGGGAAAGGGGAGACCCTTTTTCGACAATCGGAGCCATACAGCTGGAAGGCCAACAATTTTCCTGAGAAGGATTGGTTCTGACCGAGATGAAGGATGAACGAAGTCATTTCGCACGTAAATACATTCATGATCTCTTTTTTTCATCGCGGTGGCGGTTTGTGTGCAACGAATATGGTTAATGGGAGAATAGTTATAGAATGTGTCCCTTTTTCTCTTTCTTTTTCCAACTCTCTGTTTAATAAGCCATCATATTGTATCAGTCCGCTAGGGACCTTTTTTTCCTCATGTAAAGGGTGTATGTTTATTCTGTGTTATTATTTAGTTATCTAGTGAATAAATAATTCAACCAATTTATGTAGTACTGAATAATGAGCTAGGCTGGTGTTTTTTGCAGATCTAATTTGGTGCCCCAATTACTAATGAGTTAATTGTTACATGATTAATTTAATTGTGTAACAATTAAACATAGTTACTGGATGGAATAAATAACAATCATCAAATTAATTAAAGTAAAACCACGACAATAAGCTAAGATTACATGTCAGTTACACTACTAGCTCAACACAGCGAATAAACAGTAGTTTAGTTATGTTAAACAGCAGTTACCTTGCCAGCTACATCAGTTAACTAAAGAGTAGCCAGTTTCTGTTCTGCTTGCTGCTCTGAACTATGCTCAACTCTCCCGTGCTGCACACTGAACTATGCTCAGCTCTCCCATGGTCCAGCCAGCCTTCCAGAAGCAAACTTCCAGACATTTTGCCTTCACACAACCTATCAGACCGCATGTGGTCCTAAATCCATCCGTCTGAACACTCCAAACAGCACACCGTTGCAGTTCTATGTATCACATTGTAATGATAAAAATGGGGGGGATGCAATTTCAGAATGTGGGGCGACATGACGTCCCCAGTGAAAGTTGCACCCCTGTAATAGGCTATAGGTCTGTTTTTCCCTCAATTAAGTTGAGCATTTAAAATAAATGAAAGAAGGGAGGCTTTTCATTGTCTTCTCTTTACAACAATAGCCATTTGCTTTCCAAACTATGTTTTCCCGCTGTTGAATTTTCAAATATTACAATATGCCTGGCTGGTCTTTTTACTTTTCACTGACATTTGCAACTCAACAATCATCTAGTTGCCAAAATTGCGCACGCTGCCTTTTCTTTCCGACTGTGAGATTTATTTTTAAAGTCCGATCATGCTTTAGGTTGGAATGATTGTATTTATTTCTGTATGAACAGGAGTCTAATTAGGCTATATAATTTTGGCAATTTAATTACATTTATTTTGGCTTCCCCTAGCCTTATGGACATGCCTCCTATGTCAACCCCCCCCCCCCCCCATAGTAGAAAAGTTTACTTACTCTATTGGTCAGCCTGTGGGACGATGGTGGGACGAAAGATCCCAATACAACCAATAGGCCTTGGGACAATGGTGGGACGATAGATCCCAATACAACCAATAGGCCTTGGGACAATGGTGGGACGAAAGATCCCAATACAACCAATAGGCCTTGGGACGATAGATCCAAATACAACCAATAGGCCTTGGCTACATAAAACAAATGAATCTGATGCAACAGGTTAGAGCATTTACCTTTTAATTTAATTACATTTATTTTGGCATTTTTATGTCTTAACATTATTGGCGCAACAATGTACACAAGGAAGTAGGCTTTCCACAAATGTGCACTTGGCTACCTGACAATGAAAGAAAGTTGAAAACCAAGGGAACATGAGAGAACATTTGAACATCTTGGCCATGTTCAGTTATAATCTCCACCCGGTACAGCCAGAAGAGGACTGGCCACCCCACATAGCCTGGTTCCTCTCTAGGTTTCTTCCTAGGTTTTGGCCTTTCTAGGGAGTTTTTCCTAGCCACCGTGCTTCTACACCTGCATTGCTTGCTGTTTGGGGTTTTAGGCTGGGTTTCTGTACAGCACTTTGTGATATCAGCTGATGTACGAAGGGCTATAGAAATAACATTTGATTTGATTTGAAATATGCTACTGGTTTGACTAAAATGATTGCCTCCTTGGATATGGTTGGATTTTCCGAATTGAAGCAAGGTCAAACACGTCTCATAATGTGTAGTAAAATATTCAGGTTTCAAACCATTTAAGTAGCTACATGTTGTCCAATGTATTCTGCCTCCAGCTCATTGCAAAGTGGTGTGTGTGTGTGACACGCTGAAGCCTGCCTACTGTTGCCTAAGCATTTGAATGGGGGGAATGGGAAGTACACTTCAATTACCAGTTAAGAAATAAGAGTAGCTCTTTTTAATCATGGCCAAATAGCAATTTTTAACAAAGCCATGTCTGACAGATTTTCCACTGTGTGTGTTTTATAATATGCATAACATTGTACACGAGCCAATTTTATTATAATTTTATTCCACTAAATTATCCAAATAAACCCATAGACAAATAAGCATGACTGGTCGTATGTAGTTCCATCAATGACTAAATGGCTTAAAAAAAGCTATATTTCACAATGGGATTTTTTCTTCTTCTCCCAGACAATTGGCAGGTGTCAATTTTATATTTATCGTGTTTCTGTTAGCCGACTATTACCGGCAAACGGAAACCCTGCTATATTCACTACATGACCAAAAGTATGTGGACACCTGCTCATCAACATCTCATTCCAAAATCATGATCATTAATATAATGATCATTAATATATATCCCCCAGATTTGCTGCAAAACAGCCTCTATTCTTCTGGGAAGGTTTTCCACTAGATGTTGGAACATTACTGCTATAACAGCCTCCACTCTTCTGGGAAGGCTTTCTAGGAGATGTTGGAACATTACTGCTATAACAGCCTCCACTCTTCTTGGAAGGCTTTCCACTAGATGTTGGAACATTACTACTATAACAGCCTCCACTCTTCTTGGAAGGCTTTCCACTAGATGTTGGAACATTACTGCTATAACAGCCTCCACTCTTCTTGGAAGGCTTTCCACTAGATGTTGGAACATTACTGCTATAACAGCCTCCACTCTCCTGGGAAGGCTTTCCACTAGATGTTGGAACATTACTGCTATAACAGCCTCCACTCTCCTGGGAAGGCTTTCCACTAGATGTTGGAACATTACTGCTATAACAGCCTCCACTCTCCTGGGAAGGCTTTCCACTAGATGTTGGAACATTACTGCTATAACAGCCTCCACTCTCCTGGGAAGGCTTTCCACTAGATGTTGGAACATTACTGCGGGGACTTGTTTCCATTCAGCCATACAAGCATTTGTGAGGCTGGGCACTTATGTTGAGCGATAAGGCCTTGCTCACGGTCCATTCCAATTCATCCCAAAGGTGTTCGATGGGGTTGAGGTCCCGGCTCTGCGTAGGCCAGTCAAGTTCTTCCACACCGATCTTGACAAAACAGTTCTGTATGGATCTTGCTTTGTGCACGGAAGCTGGAACAGAAAGGAGCCTTGCTCAAACTGTTGCTGCAAAGTTGGAAGCACAGAATGTATTTTAAATTGCATATTCAACAACTTACAAAAACCCTTACCCACCCACTTTGTATACCAGGGTTGGCTGTCCTTCTCTAGTCACTCTTAGGCTCAGTCACTGGTATACTGTTATTTACAAAGCCATTTTGGGTTTACTACCTTTTTTATTTGGGCATTTTTATTATTTATTATTATTATTATTAATTCCCTGACCTGTCAATGTTTTTAATATGCTGTTTTTGATTTTGTTATACTCTTGTGAATTCTATGGTTTTTACTAGATTACTTGTAGTTTTTCATGTTGTTTGTCCGTAATTTTTTGTAATGACTTGGTGCTGCCTATCTTGGCCAGGACGCTCTTGGAAAAAGAGATTTTAAATCTCAATGATTCTGGTTAAATAAAGGTTAAATAAAATTTAAAAAATGGCAAAAGTCTTTTGCCTTTTGTATGAATTATTTGTGATATAATAGACTTTAACTGGTTAAATGTTCGTCGTTTCCGTGTTTCAGTAATGATTAACATGGTTAAATAGTTGTTATTACTAATAGTTGTTAAATTGGGCTAAGAAGCAGTGCGGCTGTTAAGAAGCGGTGCGGCTTGGTTGGGTTATTTATCGGAGGACACATGACTTTCAACATTCGTCTCTCCCGAGCCCGTACGGGAGTTGTAGCGATGAGACAAGATAGTAGCTACTAAAAACAATTGGATACTACGAAATGGGGGTAAAACATTTTTTTTATAAATAAATAAACAAAATAAAAATAGTTGTTAAATCTCTGCTACATTTAGCTTTTTGGTATATTAGGCTTTTTTACACTTTTTGTATTTCCACTGATTAATTAATTACACAACAGACTACTGTAAAAAAAAAAAAAAAAATTTTTTTTTAAAATGGACACTACCTGTTATAAAACGGAAATGTCTCTCCATAAATGATTGGGGAGAAAAGGTCAGCCTCAAGCCAATTGACTATGGGTTTCACAGCCCTACAATAATGATACAAATGATAAAAAAGGGGTTATTTACAACCTATAGGGGTTAAGATGTTGAAAATTGTGGCATAGGAGAGAGTTGTATAGCGTTAAGATTCCCCTTCACAAGGGGTGTAAGCCCAAATCATGAAAAAAAACAGCCCCAGAACATTATTCATCATCCACCAAACTTTACAGTTGACACTATACATTGAGGCAGTTAGTGTTCTCCTGGCATCCACCGAATCCAGATTCGTCCGTCGGACTGCCAGATGGTAAATTCATCACTCCAGAGAACACGTTTCCACTGCTCCAGAGTCCAACGGCGGCGAGCTTTACACCACTCCAGCTGATGCTTGGCATTGCGCATGGTGACCTTAGGCTTGTGTGCGGCTGCTCGGCCATGGAAACCCATTTCATGAACAGTTTTTGTGCTCGAGTTGCTTCCAGATTCAGTTTGGAATTCTGTAGTGAGAGTTGCAACTGAGTACAGACACACTCCAGCACTCGGCGGTCCCGTTCTGTGAACTTGTGTGGCCTACCACTTCGTGGCTGAAGTGTTAGGCCAACATGTTTTCTTATTTATGCTTTTGGTCTTGGAACAGTAAATGAAAGTGTAGCCGTCCGCTAGAGATGACGTGCTGGAGCTGGCAGGAATTCGCATGATGTCTCCGCTAATTGAGCTGAGAGTAAACAGAGCAGAATCTATTGATTAAAGTCACCTTGTCAGAGAGAGATTTACACGGTTATCAAAACCGCAGGGAACGCCTACATGAAACACAGACCTTGTTTTGAGGTGTTCTAACACTTCTTGTATTTATGAGGAGTATTGACATGTTGAATGACACGTCGGACATCCATGCACAGCCCACAAGACATGCCACAAGGTCTCATCACTGTCCCTAAGTCCAGAACAGACTATGGGAGGCGCACAGTACTACATAGAGCCATGACTACATGGAACTCTATTCCACAGTACTACATAGAGCCATGACTACATGGAACTCTATTCCACAGTACTACATAGAGCCATGACTACATGGAACTCTATTCCACAGTACTACATAGAGCCATGACTACATGGAACTCTATTCCACAGTACTACATAGAGCCATGACTACATGGAACTCTATTCCACATCAGGTAACTGATACCAGCAGTAGAATCAGATTTAAAAAGCAGGTAAAAATATACCTTATGGAACAGCGAGGACTGTGAAGCAACACAAACATCGGCACAGACACATGCATACTCACACATACACACACGTACACATGGATTTTTGTACTGTAGATATGTGGTGGAGTAGGTGCCTGAGGTCACACAGTGTGTTGTGAAATCTGTGAATGTATTGTAATGTTTTAAAATTGCATAAACTGCCTTAATTTTGCTGGACCCCAGGAAGAGTAGCTGCTGCCTTGGCAGGAACGAATGGGGATCCATAATTAACCCCAGGAAGAGTAGCTGCTGCCTTGGCAGGAACTAATGGGGATCCATGATAAACCCCAGGAAGAGTAGCTGCTGCCTTGGCAGGAACTAATGGAGATCCATAATAAACCCCAGTAAGAGTAGATGATGCCTTGGCAGGAACTGATGGGGATCCATAATAAACCCCAGGAAGAGTAGATGATGCCTTGGCAGGAACTAATGGGGATCCATAATCAACTCCAGGAAGAGTAGCTGCTGCCTTGGCAGGAACTAATGTGTATCCATAATAAACCCCAGGAAGAGTAGCTGCTGCCTTGGCAGGAACTGATGGGGATCCATAATAAACCCCAGGAAGAGTAGATGATGCCTTGGCAGGAACTAATGGGGATCCATAATCAACTCCAGGAAGAGTAGCTGCTGCCTTGGCAGGACCTAATGGGTATCCATAATAAACCCCAGGAAGAGTAGCTGCTGCCTTGGCAGGAACTAATGGGGATCCATAATAAACCCCAGGAAGAGTAGCTGCTGCCTTGGCAGGACCTAATGGGGATCCATAATAAACCCCAGGAAGAGTAGCTGCTGCCTTGGCAGGAACTAATGGGGATCCATAATAAACCCCAGGAAGAGTAGCTGCTGCCTTGGCAGGAACTAATGGGGATCCATAATAAACCCCAGGAAGAGTAGCTGCTGCCTTGGCAGGAACTAATGTGTATCCATAATAAACCCCAGGAAGAGTAGCTGCTGCCTTGGCAGGAACTGATGGGGATCCATAATAAACCCCAGGAAGAGTAGATGATGCCTTGGCAGGAACTAATGGGGATCCATAATCAACTCCAGGAAGAGTAGCTGCTGCCTTGGCAGGACCTAATGGGGATCCATAATAAACCCCAGGAAGAGTAGCTGCTGCCTTGGCAGGAACTAATGGGGATCCATAATAAACCCCAGGAAGAGTAGCTGCTGCCTTGGCAGGACCTAATGGGGATCCATAATAAACCCCAGGAAGAGTAGCTGCTGCCTTGGCAGGAACGAATGGGGATCCATAATAAACCCCAGGAAGAGTAGCTGCTGCCTTGGCAGGAACGAATGGGGATCCATAATCAACTCCAGGAAGAGGGTCCAGCAAAATAATTAACTGGGCTCCATCATAAAAACAGAAATACATGTAACATGTTGATGATGTAGGTTGCTAATGTCAGTTGAACTTTAGTAGTGATGCTGGCAACTAAGGCTGTGTTTACACAGGCAACCCAATTCTGATCTTTTTCCACTAATAATTAGTATTTTGTCCAATCAGATCAGCTTCTTTTTTTTTTTTGCTAATCATTTTTCCAATCAAAATATCAGAATTGAGCTGCCTGTGTAAACGCAACCTAAGGAGTCTCCAGGAGATTCTCCCGAGTGGCGCAGTGATTGGGAGTCCCACTGGGCGGCGCGCTACTGGCCCAGCGGCGTCCGGTTCAGGGTTTGGCATGGGGTAGGCCTTCATTGTAAATAAGAATTTGTTCTTAACTGACTTTCCTAGTTAAATAAAGGTAGGATAAAAAAAATTAAAAAATAATTGACTAGGTTATTGTTATAGTGGGGAATGTGTCCATAATACTTATTTTTCCTGAATTACTCCCATTTCCTACTCATGTCCTTGTTTACTTTCAGTACCCCCCCCCCCCCCCCCCAGATGGATAGAATCAACCACAATATGTATTGATTTTGCCTTTGAATACCTTTCAGATAGATCAGTGATCATGAAGGAGAGGAACAAAGGAAATCCAGCAGTAGTCTAGCTTGTGTTTCTGTGCCCTAAGCCAAAGCAAACAAACCAACTCAAATATCAAAGTTGTCCGTTAAACTCTTAACTGTTTGAGAAGTATGCTCAGAGGAAGGGAAGTGAGCTGGTGTTATCTGTGTGGCGGGGGGAAGTACAGTAAATATACAGCTCAGAGCCCAGCCTAGAACCGAGCCCAGAGCCCAGCCTAGAACCGAGCCCAGAGCCCAGCCTAGAACCGAGCCCAGAGCCCAGCCTAGAACCGAGCCCAGCCTAGAACCGAGCCCAGAGCCCAGCCTAGAACCGAGCCCAGAGCCCAGCCTAGAACCAAGCCCAGAGCCCAGCCTAGTGCCAAGGCTCAAGCCCAGAGCCAAGTCCAGCTTAAAGACCAGCCCAGAGCCCAGCCTCGAACCAAGCCCAGAGCCCAGCCTAGAATCAAGCCCAGAGCCCAGCCTAGAACCAAGCCCAGAGCCCAGCCTAGAGCCAAGTCTCAAGCCCAGAGCCAAGTCCAGCTTAAAGACCAGCCCAGAGCCCAGCCTCGAACCAAGCCCAGAGCCCAGCCTAGAATCAAGCCCAGAGCCCAGCCTAGAACCAAGCCCAGAGCCCAGCCTAGAACCAAGCCTCAAGCCCAGAGCCAAGTTCAGCCTAGAACCAAGCCCAGACCAAAGCCTCAAGCCCAGAGCCCAGCCTAGAGCCAAGCCCAGAGCCAAGCCTCAAGCCCAGCCCAGCCGAGAACCGAGCCAAGCCTCAAGTCCAGTGCCCAGCCTAGAACCAAGCCCAGAGCCCAGCCCAGCCTAGAACCAAACCAAGCCTCAAGCCCAGAGCCCAGTCTAGAACCAAGCCCAGAACCAAGCCTCAGGCCCAGAGCCCAGCCCAGCCAAGAACCGAGCTAAGTCTCAAGCCCAGAGCCCAGCCTAGAACCAAGCCCAGAGCCCAGCCGAGCCCAGCCTCAAGCCCAGAGCCCAGCCCAGCCGAGAACCGAGCCAAGTCTCAAGCCCAGAGCCCAGCCCAGCCAAGAACCGAGCCAAGTCTCAAGCCCAGAGCCCAGCCTAGAACCAAGCCCAGAGCCAAGCCCAGAGCCCAGCCCAGCCGAGAACCGAGCCAAGTCTCAAGCCCAGAGCCCAGCCTAGAACCAAGCCCAGAGCCAAGCCCATAGCCCAGCCTAGAACCAAGCCCAGAGCCAAGCCTAGAACCGAGCCCAGAGCCCAGCCTAGTGCCAAGGCTCAAGCCCAGAGCCAAGTCCAGCTTAAAGACCAGCCCAGAGCCCAGCCTCGAACCAAGCCCAGAGCCCAGCCTAGAACCGAGCCCAGAGCCCAGCCTAGAACCGAGCCCAGCCTAGAACCGAGCCCAGAGCCCAGCCTAGAACCGAGCCCAGAGCCCAGCCTAGAACCAAGCCCAGAGCCCAGCCTAGTGCCAAGGCTCAAGCCCAGAGCCAAGTCCAGCTTAAAGACCAGCCCAGAGCCCAGCCTCGAACCAAGCCCAGAGCCCAGCCTAGAATCAAGCCCAGAGCCCAGCCTAGAACCAAGCCCAGAGCCCAGCCTAGAGCCAAGTCTCAAGCCCAGAGCCAAGTCCAGCTTAAAGACCAGCCCAGAGCCCAGCCTCGAACCAAGCCCAGAGCCCAGCCTAGAATCAAGCCCAGAGCCCAGCCTAGAACCAAGCCCAGAGCCCAGCCTAGAACCAAGCCTCAAGCCCAGAGCCAAGTTCAGCCTAGAACCAAGCCCAGACCAAAGCCTCAAGCCCAGAGCCCAGCCTAGAGCCAAGCCCAGAGCCAAGCCTCAAGCCCAGCCCAGCCGAGAACCGAGCCAAGCCTCAAGCCCAGTGCCCAGCCTAGAACCAAGCCCAGAGCCCAGCCCAGCCTAGAACCAAACCAAGCCTCAAGCCCAGAGCCCAGTCTAGAACCAAGCCCAGAACCAAGCCTCAAGCCCAGAGCCCAGCCCAGCCAAGAACCGAGCTAAGTCTCAAGCCCAGAGCCCAGCCTAGAACCAAGCCCAGAGCCCAGCCGAGCCCAGCCTCAAGCCCAGAGCCCAGCCCAGCCGAGAACCGAGCCAAGTCTCAAGCCCAGAGCCCAGCCCAGCCAAGAACCGAGCCAAGTCTCAAGCCCAGAGCCCAGCCTAGAACCAAGCCCAGAGCCAAGCCCAGAGCCCAGCCCAGCCGAGAACCGAGCCAAGTCTCAAGCCCAGAGCCCAGCCTAGAACCAAGCCCAGAGCCAAGCCCATAGCCCAGCCTAGAACCAAGCCCAGAGCCAAGCCCATAGCCCAGCCTAGAACCAAGCCCAGAGCCCAGCCTAGAGCCAAACAAAAGCCTTAAAGGGCCAATCTGCAGTTTCTACATCCATGTTTGTACTTATAAAGTAATGATGTGTACCCATTGATTCTCGAAAAATAGAACTTATAAATGCCTCATAGGCTTAGCTCATCTGTCGTACCCCACCAGAACCCAAAATACATGCTTGTTTTACTCCAATGTTAGTAAAGAAAGTATATGTAAAAAATATAAATATTTTTAGCCTCAAAAGCTTTTGATATCGTTTTTGATATCATGGATGATCAGTCCTTGCGTCCATAGCTCCATCTAATGAATGAGTTACAGAGTTACACATAAATAAACGTACAGACAATAACAGTCAGTCCTTGCGTCCATAGCTCCATCTAATGAATTTGAGAGTGGTTACGTTTCTCCAGGCCCGTCCGTCAGCTTTATACCAAAACAGGGGTGGGGATAGGATTTGTTTCAACAGCTGATTGCACCTCTGCCGGAGCTAGTCTGTGTTCTATGAACACAATGTCATGTTAGTGGTTACTTCGTCTGGCAGTTAAGGGTGTGGTGAGCCTGCAGAGTGTGTGTGTGTGTGTGTGTGTGTGTGTGTGTGTGTGTGTGTGTGTGTGTGTGTGTGTGTGTGTGTGCTTACAGTACTGTAAATACTACACACTGTATAATTCATTACAGGTGTCTACATTATAGCCTGTGAGGTCTTAGTTAACATGATATAGAAAGCATCGTCCTACACTGTATGGAGATGATCGATAGAAACATATCTGTATTTCCATGTACACAACCGTTCAGTTTATCTCACCTTTTGTTTTTGGGGGGGGGGGGGGCAGAGACACACTGTGTTCCGTTTGATTTACTCCAGCTGTTCGACGGAACCTCAGAACTCCCTCTGTTCTCCTGGAACTCTGTCCCAGAATTCCCTCTGTTCTCCTGGAACTCTGTCCCAGAATTCCCTCTGTTCTCCTGGAACTCTGTCCCAGAATTCACTCTGTTCTCCTGGAACTCTGTCCCAGAATTCACTCTGTTCTCCTGGAACTCTGTCCCAGAATTCCCTCCTGTCTTTGTTCAGCTCTATTATTTACTGTAGGCTGAGTCATAGGGTCTGGCCTGGGGGGGTGGGGGGGGTGGGGGGTGGGGGGGTGGGGTGGTGGTATCAACGGTTAGAGGAAGAGGATGTTATCAGTTTCTTCTCTGTGGATCTGTTAACTCTTCACATCCCGTGTTCTATTCTTTTTGGCTTGTCACTTTGTGACAAAGGGACCATTTGTTGTTGTTGTTGTTGTTGTTGTTGTTTATGTGTGTTATGAAATTATTTAGGTTGGCCTGCTTTCTATTTCATGTGTAAATTTATACCGCATGCCCTTTGTCCTCTTGCTCTAGTTTAAACTGACAGTTATTTTACATGAGTCATTTTCTATTAAGGTATTCTTAGCCCCCCCCCTTCCCCCAGTGCTGCGCAGTGAAACAGGACGGCCATGTTTCTTATCCTCTGACGCCCCCTTCTGGTGAGACGGGCAAGTGTGACTGCAGAGGCATTGATTGATTGATTGCTTGGGAGGAAATTGATCTAAGAGACAAACAAATATGACGTCATTCCATCTTAAAGCACAGTGCCAATCTTTCCCTTTTGCTAAGTATTGAGGCCTGCAGACTAACGTCTGACTCGTCCTTTCTCCATTCAATAGTGCTTCATCATTGCCAAATGCCCAACAAGAGCAGCGGAGTTGACCAGTCACCACCATGTACAGCACTAGCAGCAATACAGTGTTGGGTATCAGTGTTGCGATAGAATAGAAAGAGGCTCATCCCACTGTAACACTTCCTACTTTTGACCAGGGCCCTATGATCCCTGTAAGTCCTATGAGCCGCCCTATGAGCCTGTAGGACTCAATCAGTCCTATGAGCCGCCCTATGAGCCTGTAGGACTCAATCAGTCCTATGAGCCGCCCTATGAGCCTGTAGGACTCAATCAGTCCTATGAGCCACCCTATGAGCCTGTAGGACTCAATCAGTCCTATGAGCCGCCCTATGAGCCTGTAGGACTCAATCAGTCCTATGATCCCTGTAAGTCCTATGAGCCCTATGATCCTTATGTGGCCAATGAGTCCTATGAGCTCTGAGTCCTATGAGCCATATGAGTCCTATGATCCTTATGTGACCAATGAGTCCTATGATCCTTATGTGGCCAATGAGTCCTATGAGCTCTATGAGTCCTATGGGCCTTGTGTCCTATGAGCCTTATGTGACCAATGAGTCCTATGATCCTTATGTGGCCAATGAGTCCAATGATCCCTATGATCCCTGGTCAAAATTACAGCATTACATATGGAATAGGTAGTGAATATAGGGAATAGGTAATATATATAGGGAATTGGTCATGTATATAGGGAATAGGTCATGTATATAGGGAATAGATACTGTATATAGGGAATAGGTACTGGGAATAGTTACTGAATATAGGGAATAGGTACTGGGAATAGGTCATGTATATAGGGAATAGGTCATGTATATAGGGAATAGATACTGTATATAGGGAATAGGTCATGTATATAGGGAATAGATACTGAATATAGGGAATAGGTACTGGGAATAGTTACTGAATATAGGGAATAGGTACTGGGAATAGGTACTGAATATAGGGAATAGGTCATGCATATAGGGAATAGATACTGTATATAGGGAATAGGTCATGTATATAGGGAATAGATACTGAATATAGGGAATAGGTACTGGGAATAGTTACTGAATATAGGGAATAGGTACTGAATATAGGGAATAGGTACTGGGAATAGGTACTGAACATAGGGAATAGGTACTGAATATAGGGAATAGGTACTGAATATAGGGAATAGGTACTGGGAATAGGTACTGAATATAGGGAATAGGTACTGAATATAGGGAATAGGTCATGTATATAGGGAATAGATACTGTATATAGGGAATAGGTCATGTATATATGGAATAGGTACTGAATATAGGGAATAGGTCATGTATATATGGAATAGGTACTGAATATAGGGAATAGGTACTGGGAATAGTTACTGAATATAGGGAATAGGTACTGGGAATAGGTACTGAACATAGGGAATAGGTACTGAATATAGGGAATAGGTACTGAATATAGGGAATAGGTACTGGGAATAGGTACTGAATATAGGGAATAGGGTGCTATTTGCAAGCAGCCACTGTTATGGCTTCCCTGTTTATTTAAACTACAAACATTGGTTGTATTGATCCCTACAAAATAACAGTGGAGATTGGTTTTGCTTGAGTTACATTTTTCCATGTGAGAGGTATTAGAGGGATCCTTAATCAGACACACCTCCTTATATGTGTGTCCAAAAATGGGAATTGTGTCCCACCCAAAATGGCACACTATTCCCTACATAGTGCACTACTTCAGACCAATGTAGGGAATAGGGTGCCAATTTGGGATGCATTCTTTGTGTGCATTGGAGTGAAAAAATATCACAAAATATCAAAATACTTCCACTCATTTGATCCACATTTGGAACTCTGTTGTCCTTCTGTTGAATTTCAAACGCCAAATAAATGCATCCTGTTAAGACCACAAAAACACCACACGTCATTGGTTGAATGTAATAAATTACACATTTTTATTGTTGCACAAAATGTACAAAATAACAAGCAAATGGACAGCTCCCCTTTTGTCCCCCCCCCACTAGATGAAGCCCCTTTAGTCCCTCCCCCCTCCTAGATGAAGCCCCTTTAGTCCCCCCCTCCTAGATGAAGCCCCTTTAGTCCCCCCCTCCTAGATGAAGCCCCTTTAGTCCCCCCCCTCCTAGATGTAGCCCCTTTAGCCCCCCCTCCTAGATGAAGCCCCTTTAGTCCCCCCCCCTCCTAGATGAAGCCCCTTTAGCCCCCCCTCTAGATGAAGCCCCTTTAGTCCCCCCCCCCAGATGAAGCCCCTTTAGTCCCCCCCCCCAGATGAAGCCCCTTTAGTCCCCCCCTTCCTAGATGAAGCCCCTTTAGTCCCCCCCCCTCCTAGATGAAGCCCCTTTAGTCCCCCCTCCTCCTAGATGAACCCCCTTTAGCCCCCCCCTCCTAGATGAAGCCCCTTTAGCCCCCCCCCCCCTCCTAGATGAAGCCTCTTTAGTCCCCCCTCCTCCTAGATGAACCCCCTTTAGCCCCCCACTCATAGATGAAGCCCCTTTAGTCCCCCCCCCTCCTAGATGAAGCCCCTTTAGTCCCCCCCTCCTAGATGAACCCCCTTTAGTCCCCCCCCCCCCCCTCTCCTAGATGAAGTTTGAATTCTTTTGAAACATATGACTCACTATAGCAAGTCCAATGGTCCAAGCCAAGCCGTTGGATTTCTGAGAGAGACAACACATTCCCAATGTCAGCTTCACTGAACAATTAAAAAGGAACAAAAACACCTTTTATGTCAGAACTTTTACAACATGCCGTCTATATATTTATACAGAATATGCTTGTGCCACATACCCCATGTATAGAAAATACATTATGAGCTCAAATGAAGTTAGAATGGGGTCTATCGACATGGAAAGTACAACAATGCATTGTAAAATCTCCTTTTCAAATTCTTTATGTTCAATACCCACTTATTCAGTGACTTGACTGTTTATTTGCCTCATACTAAAAGAAGAACTCTCTAGTGGATCATAAGCACGCTTGTTGTTATTGTTGTTGTGTATTTTATTCTGGAGGACCCGAGCTGGCCTTGTAGGAGCCTGATGAGAAAATACTCAGCTCGCTCACTTATTTACACTGCGAATCTCTGAGTGATCTAATGACTCTGCCTCTGTGTGTGTGTGTGTCTCTCTGCATGTATCTATCCTCTTATGATGTTGCCTTAGTCCCTCCCTGATAGGCTTGTCTCTGCCCTTCTCTTTGTGTTTTCAATCACATTTTATTGGTCACACACACATGGATAGCAGATGTTAATGCGAGTGTAGCAAAACGCTTATGGTCAATATCTCCTTAAATAGCCCCCTAAAGAGAGATATCTAGTAGTCAGTCACTATCTCCTTAACCCCCTAAAGAGAGAGCTCTAGTAGTCAGTCACTATCTCCTTAACCCCCTAAAGAGAGATATCTAGTAGTCAGTCACTATCTTCTTAACCCCCTAAAGAGAGATATCTAGTAGTCAGTCACTATCTCCTTAAATAACCCCCTAAAGAGAGATATCTAGTAGTCAGTCACTATCTCCTTAAATAACCCCCTAAAGAGAGATATCTAGTAGTCAGTCACTATCTCCTTAATCCCCTAAAGAGAGAGCTCTAGTAGTCAGTCACTATCTCCTTAACCCCCTAAAGAGAGATATCTAGTAGTCAGTCACTATCTCCTTAACCCCCTCAAGATAGATATCTAGTAGTCAGTCACTATCTCCTTAACCCCCTAAAGAGAGATATCTAGTAGTCAGTCACTATCTCCTTAACCCCCTAAAGAGAGAGCTCTAGTAGTCAGTCACTATCTTCTTAACCCCCTAAAGAGAGATATCTAGTAGTCAGTCACTATCTCCTTAACCCCCTCAAGATAGATATCTAGTAGTCAGTCACTATCTCCTTAACCCCCTAAAGAGAGATATCTAGTAGTCAGTCACTATCTCCTTAACCCCCTAAAGAGAGAGCTCTAGTAGTCAGTCACTATCTCCTTAACCCCCTAAAGAGAGATATCTAGTAGTCAGTCACTATCTCCTTAACCCCCTCAAGATAGATATCTAGTAGTCAGTCACTATCTCCTTAACCCCCTAAAGAGAGAGATCTAGTAGTCAGTCACTATCTCCTTAACCCCCTAAAGAGAGAGATCTAGTAGTCAGTCACTATCTCCTTAACCCCCTAAAGAGAGATATCAAGCAGTGTTACAAGGCTTGTTGTAGTCACTATCTCCTTAACTCAATCCTCACCTTCTGATGATGCAGTAGCTTTGGCACTTGTTGTATGAAAAGTTGTATGAACTTTAATGTGGATAATAAAAAGGTTTTGGCACCATAAAGAGGTCTGAATCACCAACTCCATATACGGTGTAACTAGTGCCAAGAACACCCACAGCTCCCATGGTTACGATGCAAGTGGATGGGAGGGGGGGGGGCGGGGTTAGGATCAATAGGAGTGGTTGTATGATGAGGAAATCAACATGGAATGTCTGGGTGCATCTCAATACGCTAAAATAGATTTCCCTCCATGTCTCCTTTCTGACTTTCCTTCATCTGCAATGATGTGAAAGAGCTGAGCAAAGTGAGAGCTCATTTCTGGTTTGTATCCATCACATTACCTTAACTTAACACCTGTGTTTTCAGTTCAGTGCAGATGAAGGAGAGGAAATGAGGAGAGGGTGAGGAGTGGAGGAAGCCCTTTTAGACGATTGGGATGGACCCTCAATGCAGAGACTGAGCCTAATCTACACAGGTGCCCAGTCCCAAACCAATACCTCATCCCGATCCCTAGGACCTTGTTGGCTACCTGACAGATTGTTTGGATTTGTACTGCATATAACTCCAAGTCCTTTTAGATTGGAGGAGTCAGGACTTTTGGAAAGGGACAAGCTATTGGTTTGGAATCAGGCCGTTTTGTCAATCCCAGTCTTATTCTTTAATGTTTGTAATGGAGCCTGGTTTAAATCTTTACAGCGGCTACTTAGAGACTAACAGACAGCGTTGTTTATATTCTACACCAGTGCAAAAATATTTTTCAGACTAACGTTGTTGTACGGAATATTAATATTTTTGTGTTTATTTTCAGTTTTTTGTTTGTTTGAGTTTTGTTTACTGACTGTAGATTTTCTAATATAGCTTTTTCCTTGTTGTTCTTCTTCTTTAGTCTTATTAATATAGCTTTTTCCTTGTTGTTCTTCTTCTTTAGTCTTATTAATATAGCTTTTTCCTTGTTGTTCTTCTTCTTTAGTCTTATTAATATAGCTTTTTCCTTGTTGTTCTTCTTCTTTAGTCTTATTAATATAGCTTTTTCCTTGTTGTTCTTCTTCTTTAGTCTTATTAATATAGCTTTTTCCTTGTTGTTCTTCTTCTTTAGTCTTATTTCCATCTTGTAACACTTGTTTATTTTTTTTGTTTCGCTATTTTTCTCTTTAATATATATCTCTATAGTTTCTCTTCCTTCATTTTCTTTTTTACAAAATGGGAGACAGAATGATGAGCAACACATAGACTTGTTCTTTTCATCAGCGCTTCTTATCAGACCGGATCATTTTGCTTTTCATTCTTGTAAACAAACAGGATTCAGCACACCACAGTTTGTTCTCCCCTCGTTCTTCTTCATCTCCCTCCGTGTTCGCTATCTCATCTTCCTTCCCTCTCTCTGCTCCTCTCACTCTCATTGGAGAAGAGCCCTGATTTGTTTGGAGGTGCTGTCGTCGTTTAGATGTCGGGTCGTATACCTGGAGAGGAGGAGGAGGAGAAGAGAGGATGGAAGGGGGGAGAGGACAGGAGGAGAGAAAGACACGTGAGACGAGTATATGTACATACAATCTACACTCTCTACCTCTGTCTGTCTCTCTGTCTACTCTCTCTCTGCCTTTCTCTCTCTCTCTCTGCCTCTCTGCCTCTCTCTCTCTCTCTCTCTGCCTCTCTGCCTCTCTCTCTGCCTCTCTCTCTCTCTCTGCCTCTCTGCCTCTCTCTCTCTCTCTCCCTCTCTCTCTCTCTCTCTCTGCCTCTCTCTCTCTCCCTCTCTCTCTCTCTCTCTGCCTCTCTCTCTGCCTCTCTCTCTGCCTCTCTCTCTGCCTCCCTCTCTCTCTCCCTCTCTGCCTCTCTCTCCCTCTCTCTCTCTCTCTGCCTCTCTCTCTGCCTCTCTCCCTCCCTCTCTCTCTCTCTCTCTCTCTCTCTGCCTCTCTCTCTCTCCCTCTCTCTCTCTCTCTGCCTCTCTCTCTCCCTCTCTCTCTCTGCCTCTCTCTCTCTCTCTCCCTCTCTCTCTCTCTCTCTCTGCCTCTCTCTGCCTCTCTCTCTCCCTCTCTCCCTCCCTCTCTCCTCACCTCAGTGCGTTCAGTAGTCCCTCCACGCTGTTGGAAGGCTGTTCTTTCAGCACCTTGATGCAGCCCTTCATCTGTACGCACGCACACAAACCAAAGATACACACCGCTTTAGACTGAGGTCATCACCCTACTTGAGGACATCAAGGCATGTGTGGTCAGATAGAATCAGCATTTTAAGCAGTATAAGAGTAGAAACATGGATGTTTGTGTGTCTTACGTCTATTTTGGAGGTCTTGGCAAAGGCTCCTACAGGGTGGACATGGTCGTACAGAATGATCACTCCCACCATCACCCTCATACAGAACAACATGGTGTCTGTGTTGGTGAACCTACAACGGTACTCACTATGGAGAGAGGAGAGGGACGGAGGGGGAAGGGATCGGAGAGAGGTAGGTGGGGGGAGGGAGGGAGAAAGGGAGAGGGGGAAGAGATAGAGAGAGGAAGGGGGAAAGGGGGTGGAGAGAGAGGGAAAGAGAGGCAGAGGGAGGGTGAGAGAGGCAGAGAGAGGGTGAGAGAGGCAGAGAGAGGCAGAGGGAGGGTGAGAGAGGCAAAGGGAGGGGTAGAGAGAGGGAGAGAGAGGCAGAGTAAGGGGGTAGAGAGAGGCAGAGGGAGGGTGAGAGAGTAAGGGGGTAGAGAGAGGCAGAGAGAGGCAGGGGAGGGTGAGAGAGTAAGGGGGTAGAAAGAGGGAGAGAGAGGCAGAGGGAGGGTGAGAGAGTAAGGGGGGAGAGAGAGGCAGAGGGAGGGTGAGAGAGTAAGGGGGGAGAGAGAGGCAGAGGGAGGGTGAGAGAGTAAGGGGGTAGAGAAAGGGAGAGAGAAAGAGAGCGGGATTGTTATTGCTTTAATCAGCTTTAAGACGCTGATGTTCTTTTGGATAATGACTTTTATGATAATGAGTTATCACGCCAATAATGTGTCAACAGCAACCTTGGAAAAATCCACTGCATTATCATTAACAGCAGACTCAGTGAAAACAATGTACTGAGCAAATGTCAAATTGGCTTTTTACCAAATTACAGACCACGTTTTCACCCTGCTCACCCTAATTGACAAACAAACCAAACCAAAGACAGTCTTCTCAAGCTTTGTTGATTTAAATAAAAAAAAAATTTGACCCAATTTGCCATGAGGGTCTGCTATACATTTGATGTAAAATGGTGTAGGGGGAAAAACATACGACATAATAGAATCCATGTACACAAACAACGCGTGTGTTAAAATTGGCAAAAAACAGACACATTTCTTTCCACATGGCCGTGGCTAAAGCCCCGCCCTCTTCAATATATATACAGCTGAAGTCGGAAGTTTACATAAACTTAGGTTGGAGTAATTAAAACTGGTTTTTCAACCACTTTCTTGTTAACAAACTATAGTTTTGGCAAGTCGGTTAGAACATCTACTTTGTGCATGACACAAGTCATTTTTCCAACAATTGTTTACTGACAGGTTTTTTATAACTTATAATTCACTGTATCACATTTCCAGTGGGTCAGAAGTTTACATATACTAAGTTGACTGTGCCTTTAACTTCTTTGGGACCAGTATTTGGGATAGGGGGCAGTATTTTCACGTCCGGATAAGAAGCGTGTCCAAAGTAAACGGCCTGCTACTCAGACCCAAAAGCTAAGATAAGATATGCATAGTATTATTAGATTTGGATAGAAAACACTCGGAAGTTTCTAAAACTGTTTGAATCGTGTCTGTGAGTATAACAGAACTTATTTGGCAGGCGAAACCCCGAGGACAAACCGTTCAGAGTTTTGTTTTGTTTTGAGGTCACTCTCTTTTCAATGGGTTTTCATTGGGAATCCAGATTTCTAATCGACTTTCCTGCAGTTCCTATCGCTTCCACTGGATGTCAACAGTCTTTAGAAATTGGTTGAGTTTTTTCCTTTGAGAAATTAAGAAGTAAGACTGTTCAGAACGAGGCTCGAGTCTAGTGTAGTCTTTGTTAGAGGCTCGTGACCTGAAAGCACGCTCCACTTTGTTTTCCTCCGGTATTGAACACTGATCATCCCGTCTTCAATTTGATCAATTATTTACGTTCAAAAATACCTAAAGTTGTATTACAAAAGTAGTTTGATATGTTTGGACAATGCTTACAGGTAACTTTTGAGATATTTCGTAGTTACGTTGCGCAAGTTGGAACCAGTGTTTTTCTGGATCAAACGCGCCAAATAAATGAACATTTTGGATATATATCAATGGATTTAATTGAACAAAAGGACCATTTGTGATGTTTATGGGACATATTGGAGTGCCAACAAAAGATGCTCGTCAAAGGTAAGGCATGAATTATATTTTTATTTCTGCGTTTTGTGTCGCGCCTGCAGGGTTGAAATATGCTTTTCTCTCTTTGTTTACTGGGGTGCTATCCTCAGATAATAGCATCGTTTGCTTTCGCCGTAAAGCATTTTTTAAATCTGACACATTGGCTGGATTCATAACAAGTGTAGCTTTAATTTGGTATATTGAATTATAAAGATAAGAGGTAAAAGAAAGACAATGAAAATATGGGGAAAACGATTCAGCTTTCACTTGGCCTGAAGGTCATGAGATGACATGACATGACATAACGAGATAAGGAAAGAGGATGGAAAGAGTGGAGCTAATCACACAGCAAGAGAGACAGTAAGAAATAGAGAGGTGGAGTAAAATAAGGAGAGAATGTAGAGAGGGATTGAAAAAGAGAGGACTAGAGAAAGAGAGGACTAGAGAAAGAGACTAGAGAAAGAAAGGACTAGAGAAAGAAAGGACTAGAGAAAGAAAGGACTAGAGAAAGAGACTAGAGAAAGAAAGGACTAGAGAAAGAGACTAGAGAAAGAAAGGACTAGAGAAAGAGACTAGAGAATGAAAGGACTAGAGAAAGAGACTAGAGAAAGACAGGACTGGAGAAAGAAACTAGAGAAAGAAAGGACTAGAGAATGAAAGGACTAGAGAAAGAGACTAGAGAAAGAAAGGACTAGAGAAAGAGACTAGAGAAAGAGACTAGAGAAAGAACGGACTAGAGAAAGAAAGGACTAGAGAAATAAAGGACCAGAGAAATAAAGGACTAGAGAAAGAGAGGACTAGAGAAAGAGAGGACTAGAGAAAGAGACTAGAGAAAGAGACTAGAGAAAGAAAGGACTAGAGAAAGAGACTAGAGAATGAAAGGACTAGAGAAAGAGACTAGAGAAAGAAAGGACTAGAGAAAGAGACTAGAGAAAGAAAGAACTAGAGAAAGAGACTAGAGAAAGAAAGGACTAGAGAAAGAGACTAAAGAAAGAAAGGACTAGAGAAAGAGACTAAAGAAAGAAAGGACTAGAGAAAGAGACTAAAGAAAGAAAGAGACTAGAAAATGAAAGGACTAGAGAAAGACAGGACTAGAGAAAGAGACTAGAAAATGAAAGGACTAGAGAAATAAAGGACTAGAGAAAGAGACTAGAGAAAGAGACTAAAGAAAGAAAGGACTAGAGAAAGAGACTAAAGAAAGAAAGGACTAGAGAAAGAGACTAAAGAAAGAAAGAGACTAGAAAATGAAAGGACTAGAGAAAGACAGGACTAGAGAAAGAGACTAGAAAATGAAAGGACTAGAGAAATAAAGGACTAGAGAAAGAGACTAGAGAAAGAGACTAGAGAATGAAAGGACTAGAGAAAGAGACTAGAGAATGAAAGGACTAGAGAAATAAAGGACTAGAGAATGAAAGGACTAGAGAAAGAGACTAGAGAAAGAAAGGACTAGAGAAAGAGACTAGAGAATGAAAGGACTAGAGAAAGACAGGACTAGAGAAAGAAAGGACGAGAAAAAGAGAGCTACTCACGGGGTCTCCAGCATGACGCGACACACACAGGCCATGGTGCTCAGACAGTCTGTGGTGTCTTCAATGGGTAAGGTCTTATTCTGTAACACAGACAGCAGGGGGAGACAGAGAGTAAATACCAGCAATGGCCCCTGGGGGGAGACGGAGAGTAAATACCAGCAATGAACCCTGGGGGGAGACGGAGAGTAAATACCTACGCTGGCCCCTGGGGGGAGACGGAGAGTAAATACCTACACTGGCCCCTGGAGGGAGACGGAGAGTAAATACCTACGCTGGCCCCTGGGGGGAGACGGAGAGTAAATACCAGGCTTGGGGTGTGGTGAGGCAAGTATAGGGTGACTTGGGGTGTGGTGAGGCTAGTATAGGGTGACTTGGGGTGTGGTGAGGCTAGTATAGGGTGAAAACTCATCTCTTCAGTAGGTCCTTTGATTGAGTGTAGTCTGGCCCAGGAGTGTGAAGGTGAACGGAAAGGCACTGGAGCAACGAACCGCCCTTGCTGTCTCTGCCTGGCCGGTTCCCCTCTTTCCAATGGGATTCTCTGCCTCTAACCCAATTACAGGGGCTGAGTCACTGGCTTACTGGTGCTCTTCCATGCCGTCCCTAGGAGGGGTGCGTCACTTGAGTGGGTTGAGTCACTGATGTGTTCTTCCTGTCTGGGTTGGCGCCCCCCCTTGGGTTTTGCCGTGGCGGAGATCTTTGTGGGCTATACTCAGCCTTGTCTCAGGATGGTAAGTTGGTGGTTGAAGATATCCCTCTGGTGGTGTGGGAGCTGTGCTTTGGCAAAGTGGGTTATATCCTGCCTGTTTGGCCCTGTCTGGGGGTGTCATCGGATGGGGCCACAGTGTCTCCTGACCCCACCTGTCTCAGCCTCCAGTATTTATGCTGCAGTAGTTCATGTGTCGGGGGGCTAGGGTCTGTCTGTTATATCTGGAGTACTTATCCTGTCTTATCCGGTGTGCTGTGTGAATAATAGTAGGCTCTCTCTAATTCTCTCTTTCTTTCTCTCTCTCTCGGAGTACCTGAGCCCTAGGACCATGCCTCAGGACTACCTGGCCTGATGACTCCTTGTTGTCCCCAGTCCACCTGGCTGTGCTGCTGCTCCAGTTTCAACTGTTCTGCCTGCGGCTATGGAACCCTGACTTGTTCACTGTGATTACAATTATATGACCATGCTGGTCATCTTTGAACATCTTGGCCATGTTCTGTTATAATCTCCACCCGGCACAGCCAGAAGAGGACTGGCCACCCCTCATAGCCTGCTTCCTCTCTAGGTTTCTTCCTAGGTTTTGGCCATTCTAGGGAGTTTTTCCTAGCCACCGTGCTTCTACACCTGCATTGCTTGCTGTTTGAGGTGTTAGGCTGGGTTTCTGTACAGCACTTTGAGATATCAGCTGATGTAAGAAGGGCTATATAAATACATTTGATTTGATTTGACTTGGATTGGTAGCTTTCGTAAAGACTAGTATTGGCTCTTGTTTAAGGGGGCAGGAGTTGGCGCTAGTTAACAATAAGAACCAGAGGGAGGGGTGTGATGGGGGAAGGAAGTAGGGACTAGAACAAGGGGACAGGGGTCGTGACTGACCTCTGACACAAACTTGGTGGTGGCGTTACTCAAGGTCTTCAGCATGGGCGTGGCCTCGGCATAGAACAGAGACATCCGATTGGCCATCTCATTGTTCACCTCGTTCTCTGCCTCCAACTGCAGCAGAGAGAGATGGTTTTGAACAGGGCAACATTTGCATATTTGGCACAGGATTCCACTTTAACTGTTGTGAATTATTAAGTCATCTAATGTGACATCATTCAATGCTTTTCCTGTTTGCAATTCATTAAACATCTACATAGAGAGAAAACACTGTACTATATATTGATGAGTCAACACTGTGTTGATGAGTAAACACTGTGGTGGTGAGTAAACACTGTACTATGTGTTGATGAGTAAACACTGTGGTGGTGAGTAAACACTGTACTATGTGTTGATGAGTAAACACTGTGGTGGTGAGTAAACACTGTACTATGTGGTGATGAGTAAACACTGTGGTGATGAGTAAACACTGTGGTGATGAGTAAACACTGTGGTGGTGAGTAAACACGGTACTATGTGGTGATGAGTAAACACTGTGGTGGTGAGTAAACACTGTACTATGTGGTGATGAGTAAACACTGTGGTGATGAGTAAACACTGTGGTGGTGAGTAAACACTGTACTATGTGGTGATGAGTAAACACTGTGGTGATGAGTAAACACTGTGGTGGTGAGTAAACACGGTACTATGTGGTGATGAGTAAACACTGTGGTGGTGAGTAAACACTGTACTATGTGGTGATGAGTAAACACTGTGGTGATGAGTAAACACTGTGGTGGTGAGTAAACACTGTACTATGTGGTGATGAGTAAACACTGTGGTGATGAGTAAACACTGTGGTGGTGAGTAAACACTGTACTATGTGGTGATGAGTAAACACTGTGGTGGTGAGTAAACACTGTACTATGTGGTGATGAGTAAACACTGTGGTGGTGAGTAAACACTGTACTATGTGGTGATGAGTAAACACTGTGGTGATGAGTAAACACTGTGTTGGTGAGTAAACACTGTACTATGTGTTGATGAGTAAACACTGTGGTGGTGAGTAAACACTGTACTATGTGGTGATGAGTAAACACTGTGGTGATGAGTAAACACTGTGGTGATGAGTAAACACTGTGTTGGTGAGTAAACACTGTACTATTTGTTGATGAGTAAACACTGTGGTGGTGAGTAAACACTGTACTATGTGGTGATGAGTAAACACTGTGTTGATGAGTAAACACTGTGTTGATGAGTAAACACTGTGTTGATGAGTAAACACTGTGTTGGTGAGTAAACACTGTGTTGATGAGTAAACACTGTGTTGATGAGTAGCTTTTATCTTTTTCACATGTGACTATGGTAACAGTTTGTAATGAACACTGTTACCCTAGCAACTGCCTGACAGATTAGCCAAGTGATCCAGGTTAAAGGCACCAATGTAGCACAGGCCAACATGTACCTGCTGGTTGTTCAGCCTGTTTCTACTGATGATCTTACCTGCTGGTTGTTCAGCCTGTTTCTACTGATTGTCCTCCTGTAGTAGCTGAAGTCATTCTGAATGGCTGGGTTTGTCATCTATAGGGGGAGGGGGAAAGAGAGGGAGGGGGAAAGGAGAGAGGGAGGGTGAGACGGAGAGAGAGGAAGGGGGAGAAGGAGAGGGAGGGAGGTTGAGAAGGAGAGAGAGGGTGGGAGAGAGAGGGAGCGAGATGGAGGGGGAGAGGAAAAGGGAGGCGGGGGAGAGAGAGGGTTAGGGAGGGGGAGAGGGAGGTGGGGGGAAAGAGGAGGGGGAGGGAGAGGGAGACAAAGATGGACAGTGGCTAGAATAAGTACAGTTAAAACCAGTACTTTATACTCTTAAGATGACCTAGTGTCCCACTGAAGGACAACAGGAAGGAGAGAAAGACTGGTCATTCACAACAGGAATGAGAGAGACTGGTCATTCACAACAGGAAGGAGAGAAAGACTGGTCATTCACAACAGGAAGGAGAGAAAGACTGGTCATTCACAACAGGAATGAGAGAGACTGGTCATTCACAACAGGAAGGAGAGAAAGACTGGTCATTCACAACAGGAAGGAGAGAAAGACTGGTCATTCACAACAGGAATGAGAGAGACTGGTCATTCACAACAGGAAGGAGAGAAAGACTGGTCATTCACAACAGGAAGGAGAGAGACTGGTCATTCACAACAGGAAGGAGAGAAAGACTGGTCATTCACAACACAACAGGATGGAGAGAAAGACTGGTCATTCACAACACAACAAGATGGGGAGAAAGACTGGTCATTCACAACAGAAAGGAGAGAAAGACTGGTAATTCACAACACAACAGGATGGAGAGAAAGACTGGTCATTCACAACACAACAAGATGGGGAGAAAGACTGGTCATTCACAACAGAAAGGAGAGAAAGACTGGTCATTCACAACAGGATGGGGAGAAAGACTGGTCATTCACAACACAACAGGATGGAGAGAAAGACTGGTCATTCACAACACAACAGGATGGGGAGAAAGACTGGTCATTCACAACAGGAAGTAGAAGTATGTATAGGAAAGGGATATGAAGTGTAATGAAGGTAAGGACCACTTTTCCCTCCCCCCTCCCTCCCTCCCTCCCTCCCTCTTTCTCTCCTCCTCCCAAATCCCTTGCTCCTCCTCCTCCTCACTTTTAGTTCGTCGAAGCTGAGGGTGAAGTGGAGTATCTCAGCGAACTGTTTGGCCAGGGCCTGTTCTCTCTCTAGGTGCTGCATGGGAGCGTAGGGAGGGCTCGTCAGCGCCTCCAACAGGCTACGCAAGGCATTTTCTACAAAGACACATGTACATAACATTAGTATCATTACCATTAGTATTCAGTCAGCTGATCATGTAAGTTTTCATAAGAGCTCGTGGCTCCTCAGAACTGTCTTATAGCCACATTACACACATGCGATTCATAAATAGTATTGTCTGCATTCCTGTGTCCTTGTCCTAATCATATCCCTCACTATGGTGTCCATTCACATGCTATTGAACCCAGACCACGGTATAGATGCATGTAGCTCTGTCAAAGTAATGGCTCAGCCTGTCCCGTGGGGACCAATCCCTTCCCTCTGAATCATTAACTATTCAACAGCTCTTCTATAAATACAGTACTGATGTGTTTTATCTGAGACGGCCTGGATAGAATCTCCACTCTCCCTCCTCCTGCTGCTAGCTCAGAGCTACTGGAGCATAGATATATAACTGATAGAAACTCCACTCTCCCTCCTCCTGCTGCTAGCTCAGAGCTACTGGAGCATAGATATATAATTAATAGAATCTCCACTCTCCCTCCTCCTGCTGCTAGCTCAGAGCTACTGGAGCATAGATATATAACTGATAGAATCTCCACTCTCCCTCCTCCTGCTGCTAGCTCAGAGCTACTGGAGCATAGATATATAACTGATAGAAACTCCACTCTCCCTCCTCCTGCTGCTAGCTCAGAGCTACTGGAGCATAGATATATAATTAATAGAAACTCCACTCTCCCTCCGCCTGCTGCTAGCTCAGAGCTACTGGAGCATAGATATATAATTCATAGAAACTCCACTCTCCCCCCTCCTGCTGCTACCCCAGAGCTACTGGAGCATAGATATATAACTGATAGAAACTCCACTCTCCCTCCTCCTGCTGCTAGCTCAGAGCTACTGGAGCATAGATATACAATTAATAGAAACTCCACTCTCCCTCCTCCTGCTGTTGGCCCATAGCTACTGGAGCATAGATATATAATTAATAGAAACTCCACTCTCCCGCCTCCTGCTGCTGCTACCCCAGAGCTACTGGAGCATAGATATACAATTAATAGAAACTCCACTCTCCCTCCCCCTGCTGCTAGCTCAGAGCTACTGGAGCATAGATATACAATTAATAGAAACTCCACTCTCCCTCCTCCTGCTGTTGGCCCATAGCTACTGGAGCATAGATATATAATTAATAGAAACTCCACTCTCCCTCCTCCTGCTGTTGGCCCATAGCTACTGGAGCATATATATATAATTAATAGAAACTCCACTCTCCCTCCTCCTGCTGCTAGCTCAGAGCTACTGGGGCATAGATATATAATTAATAGAAACTCCACTCTCCCTCCTCCTGCTGCTGCTACCCCAGAGCTACTGGAGCATAGATATATAATAGATAAAAAAAACTATAATCTCTCTCCTCCTGCTGCTAGCCCACTGGAGAGCTACATAGATATCCAGTAGACTAGCTAGATATATAATAAGTAGATATAGAGTGAGTAGAGAGAATGTTCCTGGTAATGTCCTGTGGGTTGTGGGTGTACTGCTTGCGTCACCTCTCAGACTGTTGTGACTTTTCTCAGTTTTCTAAACAGGTAGCAAATGGTACATCCTTCCTCATCACAGAGCCACTGTATGGGAATTCTACGTATTGTATTTCTATCATCAGTAGAGTACTGCCGTCTTCGCGTGTGCTTCAGTAACTGCAGGAGAGGAAGATGGGGATGTGGAGGGGACTGGTGAAGGTCTGCGTTACAGGAGAGGAAGATGAGGATGTGGAGGGGACTGGTGAAGGTCTGCGTTACAGGAGAGGAAGATGGGGATGTGGAGGGGACTGGTGAAGGTCTGCGTTACAGGAGAGGAAGATGAGGATGTGGAGGGGACTGGTGAAGGTCTGCGTTACAGGAGAGGAAGATGGGGATGTGGAGGGGACTGGTGAAGGTCTGCGTTACAGGAGAGGAAGACGAGGATGTGGAGGGGACTGGTGAAGGTCTGCGTTACAGGAGAGGAAGATGAGGATGTGGAGGGGACTGGTGAAGGTCTGCGTTACAGGAGAGGAAGATTGGGATGTGGAGGGGACTGGTGAAGGTCTGCGTTACAGGAGAGGAAGATGAGGATGTGGAGGGGACTGGTGAAGGTCTGCATTACAGGAGAGGAAGATGAGGATGTGGAGGGGACTGGTGAAGGTCTGCGTTACAGGAGAGGAAGATGGGGATGTGGAGGGGACTGGTGAAGGTCTGCGTTACAGGAGAGGAAGATGGGGATGTGGAGGGGACTGGTGAAGGTCTGCGTTACAGGAGAGGAAGATGGGGATGTGGAGGGGACTGGTGAAGGTCTGCGTTACAGGAGAGGAAGATGGGGATGTGGAGGGGACTGGTGAAGGTCTGCGTTACAGGAGAGGAAGATGGGGATGTGGAGGGGACTGGTGAAGGTCTGCGTTACAGGAGAGGAAGATGGGGATGTGGAGGGGACTGGTGAAGGTCTGCGTTACAGGAGAGGAAGATGGGGATGTGGAGGGGACTGGTGAAGGTCTGCGTTACAGGAGAGGAAGATGGGGATGTGGAGGGGACTGGTGAAGGTCTGCGTTACAGGAGAGGAAGATGGGGATGTGGAGGGGACTGGTGAAGGTCTGCGTTACAGGAGAGGAAGATGGTGATGTGGAGGGGACTGGTGAAGGTCTGCGTTACAGGAGAGGAAGATGGGGATGTGGAGGGGACTGGTAAAGGTCTGCATTTCTTCTTGTAGTCAAACATTGTGAGAGTCTAATTCGCTACTTCCTGATCCAGCTCCCCTTCACCTGGACGAGGAAGTGTTTAAAGGCACTGTGTTTAGTATGAGAAGTGTGTAGGGTCTGTGTTTAGTGTGAGAAGTGTGTAGGGTCTGTGTTTAGTGTGAGAAGTGTGTAGGGTCTGTGTTTAGTGTGAGAAGTGTGTAGGGTCTTTGTTTAGTGTGAGAAGTGTGTAGGGTCTTTGTTTAGTGTGAGAAGTGTGTAGGGTCTGTGTTTAGTGTGAGAAGTCTGTTTAGTGTGAGAAGTGTGTAGGGTCTGTGGTTAGTGTGAGAAGGGTGTAGGATCTGTGTTTAGTGTGAGAAGTAACCCTCTCTCTCTCTCTCTCTTTCTCTCTCTCCCTCCCTCTCCCCCTCTCCCTGTCTCACTCTCTTTCTCCCCCTCTCCCTTTCTCCCCCTCTCCCTGTCTCACTCTCTATCTCTCTATCTCTGCTCAATGACCGCGTTCTGTTGTTGCCTTAGCAACTGCTGCCTGCCTGATAGGTCAGGCTACTGCAGAGGAGGAAAGAGCTGTGTGTGTGTGCATGTATGTATGTATGTATGTGTGTGTGTGTTTGCGTGCATGCTTGTGTGTGTGTCACCTACCCAGTCGGAGGGAGAACTCGTAGAAGCGTTTGAGCTTGGCCACCAGGGGGCAGACTGCGTTCCAGGCCTTCTCCTGTAACTGCAGATCACCTGGGTTCTGGATGGCCTGGAGAAGGAGAGGAAGATGACGACAGAGGAAGAGGAAGAGAAGAAGAAGAAGGTGAGGAAGATAACAACAGAGGAAGAGGGAGAGAAGAAGAAGGTGAGGAAGAGGGAGAGAATAAGAAGAAGGTGAGGAAGATGACGACAGAGGAAGAGGGAGAGAAGAAGAAGGTGAGGAAGATGACGACAAAGGAAGAGAAGAAGGAGAGGAAGAAGGGAGAGGAGAGGAAGAAGGGAGAGGAGAGGAAGCTCCCGAAGCAGAGCTCTGGAGCTCTGGTCTCTGGAAACTTAGAAAACACAATCCACAATTTAGGGAAATATAGAATGTTCATCTGGAATGGGAACAAGTATTTCTAACATTAAAAGGAATTCCTTCCTTCCTTAAGTAATCACTGATCTGACAGGACTGGATTAGTGAGAGCCATATGTGATAGATTATTGATTACTTCAAGCTCTATGCTGTCCATAAAAAAATATATATTTGAATGGAACGTAAACTACAGCAGGAAGCTAGTACTATACCAAATACTCAATACTATTACGCTACAGAGTGATCAAAGCTGAACCGCCATGCTATTCTCTTCTCAGTAGTCGTTGATATACAAGGAGTGGGAATTGAAGCCCCTGGTTCCCTGTCTGGTGTTGATAATAGCATGTTCGTGATTGTTGTGTGTTCTGTGTTTTGATGCCTGGCTGACCACCTAGGCTGCGTTGAAGTCTGTGATGTGAGAGAGAGAGAGAGAGATCACTGTTGTGTGTGTGTGTGTGTGTGTGTGTGTGTGTGTTACACAGCTGAGCAAACCTTTGAACTTTACTCAACACCACCCATCCACCACACGTTAAAGACCAACGTTTGAACAGTAGAACTGTTTGATGAACCGTTAGTGTAACGTTTGTGGCTGGTGAACAAGAGTATAATAACATGAATAACGGGGGAAGGAATATATTCAGGTAAATGATTATTTGTGAATAGTCATTTGTGTGTATCAGAATAGCAGGCTACCTGTTGCAATTTGGCTTCATTTGTTACAGCACTTAGCGGCATTAACAAAAATTCATATTCTGCTTAGTCGTTGTTGCCACCCCCCCTCCCTGCACACACACCCCTCCCCTCACCTCTCGTATCTCCTGCCCCCCCCCACACACACCCCTCCCCACACACACACACCTCTCCCTCACCTCTCGTATCTCCTGCCCCCCCCCACACACACCCCTCCCCACACACACACACCCCTCCCTCACCTCTCGTATCTCCTGCCCCCCCCCACACACACCCCTCCCCACACACACACACCCCTCCCTCACCTCTCGTATCTCCTGTCCCCCCCCACACACACCCCTCCCCACACACACACACCCCTCCCTCACCTCTCGTATCTCCTGCCCCCCCCACACACACACACCCCTCCCTCACCTCTCGTATCTTCTGCCCCCCCCCACACACACCCCTCCCCACACACACACACCCCTCCCTCACCTCTCGTATCTCCTGCCCCCCCCCACACACACCCCTCCCCACACACACACACCTCCCTCCCTCACCTCTCGTATCTCCTGCCCCCCCCCCCACACACACCCCTCCCCACAAACACACACCCCTCCCCTCACCTCTCGTATCTCCTGTCCCCCCCAACACACACCCCTCCCCACACACACACACCACTCCCCTCACCTCTCGTATCTCCTGCCCCCCCCCACACACACCCCTCCCCACACACACCCCACCCCTCACCTCTCGTATCTCCTGTCCCCCCCCACACACACCCCTCCCCTCACACACACACACACCCCTCACCTCTCGTATCTCCTGTCCCCCCCACACACACCCCTCCCCACACACACACACCACTCCCCTCACCTCTCGTATCTCCTGCCCCCCCCCCACACACACCCCTCCCCACACACACCCCACCCCTCACCTCTCGTATCTCCTGCCCCCCCCCCCCACACACCCCTCCCCACACACACCCCACCCCTCACCTCTCGTATCTCCTGTCCCCCCCCACACACGCCCCTCCCCACACACACACACACACCCCTCCCCACACACACACACCACTCCCCTCACCTCTCGTATCTCCTGCCCCCCCCACACACACCCCTCCCCACACACACACACACACCCCTCTCTCACCTCTCGTGTCTCCTGCCCCCCCCCCACACACACCCCTCACCACACACACACACCACCCCCTCACCTCTCGTATCTCCTGCCCCCCCCCACACACACCCCTCCCCACACACACACACCCCTCCCTCACCTCTCGTATCTCCTGCCCCCCCCCACACACACCCCTCCCCACACACACCCCTCCCTCACCTCTCGTATCTCCTGCCCCCCCCCACACACACCCCTCCCCACACACACACACCCCTCCCTCACCTCTCGTATCTCCTGCCCCCCCCCACACACACCCCTCCCCACACACACACACCACCCCCTCACCTCTCGTATCTCCTGCCCCCCCCCACACACACCCCTCCCCACACACACACACCCCTCCCTCACCTCTCGTATCTCCTGCCCCCCCCCACACACACCCCTCCCCACACACACCCCTCCCTCACCTCTCGTATCTCCTGCCCCCCCCACACACACCCCTCCCCACACACACACACCCCTCCCTCACCTCTCGTATCTCCTGCCCCCCCCCACACACACCCCTCCCCACACACACACACCCCTCCCTCACCTCTCGTATCTCCTGCCCCCCCCCACACACACCCCTCCCCACACACACACACCCCACCCCTCACCTCTCGTATCTCCTGCCCCCCCCACACACACCCCTCCCCACACACACACACCCCTCCCTCACCTCTCGTATCTCCTGCCCCCACACACACACACCCCTCCCCACACACACACCCCACCCCACACACACACCCCACCCCACCCCTCACCTCTCGTATCTCCTGCCCCCCCCACACACACACCCCACCCCTCCCCTCACCTCTCGTATCTCCTGCCCCCCCCCACACACACCCCTCCCCACACACACACACCCCTCCCTCACCTCTCGTATCTCCTGCCCCCCCCCACACACACCCCTCCCCACACACACACACCCCACCCCTCACCTCTCGTATCTCCTGCCCCCCCCACACACACCCCTCCCCACACACACACACCCCTCCCTCACCTCTCGTATCTCCTGCCCCCACACACACACACCCCTCCCCACTCACACACCCCACCCCACACACACACCCCACCCCACCCCTCACCTCTCGTATCTCCTGCCCCCACACACACACACCCCTCCCCACACACACACCCCACCCCACACACACACACCTCCCTCCCTCACCTCTCGTATCTCCTGCCCCCCCCCCACACACACCCCTCCCCACACACACACACCCCTCCCCTCACCTCTCGTATCTCCTGTCCCCCCCAACACACACCCCTCCCCACACACACACACCACTCCCCTCACCTCTCGTATCTCCTGCCCCCCCCCACACACACCCCTCCCCACACACACCCCACCCCTCACCTCTCGTATCTCCTGTCCCCCCCCACACACACCCCTCCCCTCACACACACACACACCCCTCCCCTCACCTCTCGTATCTCCTGTCCCCCCCACACACACCCCTCCCCACACACACACACCACTCCCCTCACCTCTCGTATCTCCTGCCCCCCCCCCACACACACCCCTCCCCACACACACCCCACCCCTCACCTCTCGTATCTCCTGCCCCCCCCCCCCCCCCACACACCCCTCCCCACACACACCCCACCCCTCACCTCTCGTATCTCCTGTCCCCCCCCACACACGCCCCTCCCCACACACACACACACACCCCTCCCCACACACACACACCACTCCCCTCACCTCTCGTATCTCCTGCCCCCCCCACACACACCCCTCCCCACACACACACACACACCCCTCTCTCACCTCTCGTGTCTCCTGCCCCCCCCCCACACACACCCCTCCCCACACACACACACCACCCCCTCACCTCTCGTATCTCCTGCCCCCCCCCACACACACCCCTCCCCACACACACACACCCCTCCCTCACCTCTCGTATCTCCTGCCCCCCCCCACACACACCCCTCCCCACACACACCCCTCCCTCACCTCTCGTATCTCCTGCCCCCCCCCACACACACCCCTCCCCACACACACACACCCCTCCCTCACCTCTCGTATCTCCTGCCCCCCCCCACACACACCCCTCCCCACACACACACACCACCCCCTCACCTCTCGTATCTCCTGCCCCCCCCCACACACACCCCTCCCCACACACACACACCCCTCCCTCACCTCTCGTATCTCCTGCCCCCCCCCACACACACCCCTCCCCACACACACATTCCCCACCCCTCACCTCTCGTATCTCCTGCCCCCCCCACACACACCCCTCCCCACACACACACACCCCTCCCTCACCTCTCGTATCTCCTGCCCCCACACACACACACCCCTCCCCACACACACACCCCACCCCACACACACACCCCACCCCACCCCTCACCTCTCGTATCTCCTGCCCCCCCCACACACACACCCCACCCCTCCCCTCACCTCTCGTATCTCCTGCCCCCCCCCACACACACCCCTCCCCACACACACACACCCCACCCCTCACCTCTCGTATCTCCTGCCCCCCCCACACACACCCCTCCCCACACACACACACCCCTCCCTCACCTCTCGTATCTCCTGCCCCCACACACACACACCCCTCCCCACACACACACCCCACCCCACACACACACTCCACCCCACCCCTCACCTCTCGTATCTCCTGCCCCACCCCACCCCACCCCTCACCTCTCGTATCTCCTGCCCCCCCCACACACACCCCTCCCCACACACACACACCCCTCCCTCACCTCTCGTATCTCCTGCCCCCACACACACACACCCCCCCCCCCACACACACCCCTCCCCACACACACACACCCCTCCCTCACCTCTCGTATCTCCTGCCCCCCCCCACACACACCCCTCCCCACACACACACACCCCACCCCTCACCTCTCGTATCTCCTGCCCCCCCCACACACACCCCTCCCCACACACACACACCCCTCCCTCACCTCTCGTATCTCCTGCCCCCACACACACACACCCCTCCCCACACACACACCCCTCCCCCCACACACACCCCACCCCACCCCTCACCTCTCGTATCTCCTGTCCCCCCCCCCCCTCCTCACTAACCCCTCCCCTCACCTCTCGTATCTCCTGCCCCACCCCACCCCACCCCTCACCTCTCGTATCTCCTGCCCCCCCCACACACACCCCTCCCCACACACACACACCCCTCCCTCACCTCTCGTATCTCCTGCCCCCACACACACACACCCCCCCCCCACACACACCCCTCCCCACACACACACACCCCTCCCTCACCTCTCGTATCTCCTGCCCCCCCCCACACACACCCCTCCCCACACACACACACCCCACCCCTCACCTCTCGTATCTCCTGCCCCCCCCACACACACCCCTCCCCACACACACACACCCCTCCCTCACCTCTCGTATCTCCTGCCCCCCCCCACACACACCCCTCCCCACACACACACACCCCACCCCTCACCTCTCGTATCTCCTGCCCCCCCCACACACACCCCTCCCCACACACACACACCCCACCCCTCACCTCTCGTATCTCCTGCCCCCCCCACACACACCCCTCCCCACACACACACACCCCTCCCTCACCTCTCGTATCTCCTGCCCCCCCCACACACACCCCTCCCCACACACACACACCCCTCCCTCACCTCTCGTATCTCCTGCCCCCACACACACACACCCCTCCCCACACACACACCCCACCCCACACACACACTCCACCCCACCCCTCACCTCTCGTATCTCCTGCCCCACCCCACCCCACCCCTCACCTCTCGTATCTCCTGCCCCCCCCACACACACCCCTCCCCACACACACACACCCCTCCCTCACCTCTCGTATCTCCTGCCCCCACACACACACACCCCCCCCCCACACACACCCCTCCCCACACACACACACCCCTCCCTCACCTCTCGTATCTCCTGCCCCCCCCCACACACACCCCTCCCCACACACACACACCCCACCCCTCACCTCTCGTATCTCCTGCCCCCCCCACACACACCCCTCCCCACACACACACACCCCTCCCTCACCTCTCGTATCTCCTGCCCCCCCCCCCCTCACCCCACCCCACCCCTCACCTCTCGTATCTCCTGCCCCCCCCACACACACCCCTCCCCACACACACACACCCCTCCCTCACCTCTCGTATCTCCTGCCCCCCCCCCCCCCTCACCCCACCCCACCCCTCACCTCTCGTATCTCCTGCCCCCCCCACACACACCCCTCCCCACACACACACACCCCTCCCTCACCTCTCGTATCTCCTGCCCCCCCCCCCCCTCACCCCACCCCACCCCTCACCTCTCGTATCTCCTGCCCCGCCCCGTTGTATGACTGTAGTTCAGCCAGGATGCCGTGGGCCTCCTCCAGGACAGCACTGACCTGGTTCCATACCGCCGTCTCTGCCTCCGTAGGCTGAGCATCTGGAGGAGGGAGAGGAGCATGATGGGACATGGAGTTTTGGAGGGTAGGGTTGGGGTTGAGAGTAGAGAGGAGCATTATGGGAAGTTTAATTTTGGAGAGGAGAGTAGGGACAGGGTATGTGTGGGGGATTTGGGGTTTAGGTTATAGGACAGGGTGTGTGGGGGGGGGATTGGGGTTTAGGTTATAGGACAGGGTGTGTGAGGGGGAGAATTGAGGTTTAGGTTATAGGACAGGGTGTGTGGGGAGGGGGGGGGGGAATTGGGGTTCGGTTTATAGGACAGGTTGGGGGTGAAAGGGGAGTAAGGGGAAGGGTGTTTAGTGACCGAGGGAGGATGAGGATTGAAAGAGAATTAGCACGAAGATCTTTGCAATATAAATATATATCTGTACAGTCACTACACGCCACAGAGGTCCAGATCTTGACATGAGATATGTGTCTGTACAGTACCTCCACTACTACAGTAGATTAGTCTGTCCTGTCCCAGAGGGGGCATCTGCTAACCATGTGTATGTGACCAATAACATCTTAGTTTGATTTGATATTTGTTCACGCTTTTGTGTGACTTCTCCTTCTACGTTCGACATATTTCCCGTGAAGAGTTGTGTGTAAAAAGTGTCCATTTTTTTTGATTGTCATTGAATTCTGCATGTATGTCAGCAGGCTGGTTCATTTGTTACTTGACGTTTGAGTTACATGGTCACATGTCAGGTCAAGGATCTGCACCCCCCCCCCCCCCCCCCTTTTTGAGGTGAATTAATATAATCGGAATAAGCTAGTTAATCAGCTCTGTCACACACAGGAGTCAGGGAAGCACGACCTAAAGCTTGGGTTGTTGTGATATGATGTCAGTGATATCGTATCACCCCTGACTGTTGTTGCCGCTGCAGGTCTCTCTCTTTACGTAGTGTTGTGTTGTCTCTCTTGTCGTGATGTGTTTTTTGCCCTATATTTTTAGTTGATACTTTAAAAAAAAAAATGTGTCCCAGCTCCCCCCCCCCAGTCCTGCAGGAGGCCTTCTGCCTCTTGGTAGGTTATCATTGTAAATAAGAATTTCTTCATAACCTACTTGCCTAGTTAAATAAAATGTAATACAATTATGCATTGATAAGGCTTAAATTGCCTACTTTTTAAAAACACTTCTTGCATGCTCTTTATGGGGGGGGGGGGGGCCTTATATCTATAATTATATAAATTATACAATTGTATATCTTAAGGTCTTGAAAATGTGGATGAGAAAGACCCTGGAATCCTTGATTTTGACTTTCCAATTCCTGTATGAACCGTGCTTAAAGGATGTATAGTCCCAAGACCTGTGTTGTCGCTGACTCTCACAAAGCAGTCAGGGCTCTGGGGTTGGCCAGGCCCGATTAAACAATCCCCCAGATTAAACGGAACAGGAAAGGTCTGACCAATCTGCTGCATGCATGCCGGCCGGCAGCTGGGCTGCACTGGAAACCGGGCTGCACTGTGGTCAGAGGAAAGGGGAGAGAGAGAGGGGGAGGGGGAGAGAAAGAGAGAGATGGATGGAAGGGACGAGATATAAGAAGAGAGAGAGAGAGGGGGAGGGGGGAGAGAGAGAGGGGGAGGGGGAGAGAAAGAGAGAGATGGATGGATGGGACGAGATATAGGAAGAGAGAGAGGGGACAGGAACAGGAAGAACAATCCAAGTAGAGACAGCAAAGAAAGATCCATATGGTGGAGAAAGAGAGGTGGAAAGAGGTGCTGTGGGAGTGGAAGAGAGAGAGAGAGAATGAGAGAGAGAGAGAGAGAGAGGTGGAAAGAGGGGCTGTGGGAGTGGAAGAAACCCTGAAAAGACTGCTGAGAGAATGAGAGAGAGAGAGTGTGTGTGTGGGCACAGAGAGGGTGAGAGCTGTAGGGAATAGTGTTGCTTAATTCACAATACAGCATTTTTTTTTAGCCCTGCGTCAGCCTGATGTGTTCCTATAGCATTGTCTCCCTCTACGCTTCTACGTCACAGAGATCCACATTTAGAAATGGCCTTTCATATCCAGAGGAGGATTGTGGGTAGTGTATGTGAACTGCCAAATGGAGTTCACATACATCTTCTTCTTTTTTTTGTCTCTCATCCAAAGGTCGTAGCCAGATCAGCTGAACAGCCAAAACTAAAGTACACACACACGTTGCCTCTCAATCACTGTACTGTAGGCTTTTTTTTCTGTTGCTAATTTTACTTTTTTTTTGTAATTCAGAGTCCCCAGAAGAGACAGTTCGGCGTGACATAGCTACATTGTGACCATCCATCCGTGGGACACACACACACACACACACACACACACACACACACACACACACACACACACGGCCCTAACGTGCACCTCCCAGCAGCTCCAGCCACTTGAAGGTAGCGACAGGTAGATAAAATAGCGCTGACGATTCCAAAAAGTATGAAAACCAACGGTCCAATATTATAGAACCCTGCCAACTATTACGCATACTCGTTTTCGGACTCTGATAAACACGTAACAGTGTCTGTTTGTTCATGTTCGTGTTTAGCGGATGTTGTGGCCATTTTGTTGTGTAATTTGCAGCGATTCAGAGACACCTGTGCTCTCTGCTCCATGAATCCACTCCTGCGTTTACCGTAGAGATGGAACGCCTCACACTCTCCTCACATATACAAAGGAGCTGTTAATAACGTCTGTTTAACTATCCCAGGTTACACTTCCCTGTTGTTGACCCGTATCCCTGGTCCATGTTGTTTGGTTTGTAATGGAGTTGACCCGTATCCCTGGTCCATGTTGATTGGTTTGTAATGGAGTTGACCTATATCCCTGGTCTATGTTGATTGGTTTGTAATGGAGTTGACCTATATCCCTGGTCTATGTTGATTGGTTTGTAATGGAGTTGACCTATATCCCTGGTCCATGTTGTTTGGTTTGTAATGGAGTTGACCTATATCCCTGGTCTATGTTGGTTGGTTTGTAATGGAGTTGACCTATATCCCTGGTCTATGTTGATTGGTTTGTAATGGAGTTGACCCGTATCCCTGGTCTATGTTGATTGGTTTGTAATGGAGTTGACCTATATCCCTGGTCCATGTTGTTTGGTTTGTAATGAAGTTGACCCGTATCCCTGGTCTATGATGTTTGGTTTGTAATGGAGTTGACCTATATCCCTGGTCTATGTTGTTTGGTTTGTAATGGATTTGACCTATATCCCTGGTCCATGTTGTTTGGTTTGTAATGGAGTTGACCTATATCCCTGGTCTATGTTGGTTGGTTTGTAATGGAGTTGACCTATATCCCTGGTCTATGTTGTTTGGTTTGTAATGGAGTTGACCTATATCCCTGGTCTATGTTGTTTGGTTTGTAATGGAGTTGACCTATATCTCTGGTCTATGTTGATTGGTTTGTAATGGATTTGACCCGTATCCCTGGTCTATGTTGTTTGGTTTGTAATGGAGTTGACCTATATCCCTGGTCTATGTTGTTTGGTTTGTAATGGAGTTGACCTATATCTCTGGTCTATGTTGATTGGTTTGTAATGGATTTGACCCGTATCCCTGGTCTATGTTGTTTGGTTTATAATGGAGTTGACCTATATCCCTGGTCTATGTTGATTGGTTTGTAATGGAGTTGACCCTGTTTAGATGAGTTATTGTGTCGATGCTTTTGTTTTATTCTAGATGAAGGTGAATTATTACAGTTCTAGGTTATGGAGTAGGTCTTTAGCTTTGGTCTGTGTTATTGTTAACTCAAGCTTTCATCTGTGTGACAGAGGTGACTTCTGCCTCTCACTGGAGCAGGAGAGTACAGTGCTACTGTAGAGCGGGGGTTTACTCTGCTTTAGGACAAACATCCCTTTCTCTCTAGCAATTGGGCTCTCCCTCTTCCATAGGATCTATAACAGAATCGACCAGTGGAAGGAAACATTTCTGTTAATAAACAGGGGGAACTTTGGAGAAGGCAGGAAGGAAGGAAGGCAGGAAGTTAGAGGTCAGTGTGGAAAGAGGGAAGGCGAGGATGGAGGCGGTTATCTTGTAAACGACCCTCGCTGCCCCCCATACACACACAAACAGGCATATGAACGCCACAGGAGGCTGCCGGGAGGAGTCATAGTTGGACGGACTCATTGTGATGGCTGGAATAGAATTCATGGTACGGTATCAGACTCATGGAAACCACACGTCTAACTTAGTTCCATTTCATTCCATTCCAGCCATTACGATGAGACCTTCCTCCTATAGCTCCTCCTACCAGCATCCTCTGGCACACACACTCACGCACACACCATATTTTAAATATAAACACATGCACACACTCTCACACGCTCATCTGACAGCATTGCATAGAGGTAAGAAGAGAGGGGTGGTTAGATATAGATGGTCTGAGGCTGCAAGACATCTTTATCTCATAGCAAGAAGATAGATATAGATGGTCTGAGGCTGCAAGACATCTTTATCTCATAGCAAGAAGATAGATATAGATGGTCTGAGGCTGCAAGACATCTTTATCTCATAGCAACAAGATAGATATAGATGTTCTGAGGCTGTAAGACATCTTTATCTCATAGCAAGAAGAGAAAAGCAAGGGCCTGATTCCAATCTTAAAATCTGGATACAATTTGAATTAGTAGTCGCCATATTCTGGCTTCTTGCTTATACTAGTCTTCACATAACTAGTCTTCACATAACTAGTCTTCACATTACTAGTCTTCTCATAACTAGTCTTCACATAACTAGTCTTCTCATAACTAGTTTTCACATAACTAGTCTTCACATTACTAGTCTTCTCATAACTAGTCTTCTCATTATTAGTCTTCACATAACTAGTCTTCTCATAACTAGTCTTCACATAACTAGTCTTCACATAACTAGTCTTCACATTACTAGTCTTCACATTACTAGTCTTCTCATTAATAGTCTTCCCATTACTAGTCTTCACATTACTAGTCTTCACATTACTAGTCTTCACATAACTAGTCTTCACATAACTAGTCTTCTCATAACTAGTCTTCACATTACTAGTCTTCTCATAACTAGTCTTCACATTACTAGTCTTCTCATTACTAGTCTTCTCATTACTAGTCTTCACATTACTAGTCTTCTCATAACTAGTATTCTCATAACTAGTCTTCTCATATAACAGCAGATTAGTTATTACATATGAAGACCAGCCTCAGAGGAGTTGGGTTAAATGTGGAAGACACATTTCAGTTGAATATATTCAGTTGGACAACTGACTAGGTATCCCCCCCTGTCCCCTTTCTCTTGAGCTGAAAAAATGGAGTGTAAGGTGACGACTGAGGAGAGAAACATGGAGGAGGAGGAAGACTACAGGTAGATGACAAACAACACATGGACAGAATGAAGGAAGAACTAAAAAGTAAGACAAAAGAAAATAGAAACACAGAGAAGAAAATAAATAAAAAGAGGATGGTCTCACGTTCAAAGTCAAGGAAAACTATTGGGCCATGCTCTAGTTCGGAGCAAGCCAGCACTTTCAGGAGGTTACCCATGAGTCTCCTAGAACAGAGAGAGGGGAGAAGAGGAGTGTGTGTGTGGATGGTGAGGGGGTGGTGTGAGGGACGTGTGTGTGGTGTGTTGGTGGGTTGGTCGGTCGGGTGTGATGGTGGCATACTCCGCCCAGGTATGTTGTGGTTGTGGGTGGTGTTTGCATGGCAACGTGGACAGACAGATCACTCTCTCCCATCTCACTCTCTGTTCAGTTTTCTTCTAGCTCTCTGCTGTCCAGCTTCTCAGTACTGGAGGGCTGCTGGGTATGTCTGTCCAGCTTCTCAGTACTGGAGGGCTGCTAGGTACGTCTGTCCAGCTTCTCAGTACTGGAGGGCTGCTGGGTACATCTGTCCAGCTTCTCAGTACTGGAGAACTGCTGGGTACATCTGTCCAGCTTCTCAGTACTGGAGGGCTGCTAGGTACATCTGTCCAGCTTCTCAGTACTGGAGAACTGCTGGGTACATCTGTCCAGCTTCTCAGTACTGGGGAACTGCTGGGTACATCTGTCCAGCTTCTCAGTACTGGAGGGCTGCTGGGTACATCTGTCCAGCTTCTCAGTACTGGAGGGCTGCTGGGTACATCTGTCCAGCTTCTCAGTACTGAGGGGCTGCTGGGTACATCTGTCCAGCTTCTCAGTACTAGGGGGCTGCTGGGTACATCTGTCCAGCTTCTCAGTACTGGAGGGCTGCTGGGTACATCTGTCCAGCTTCTCAGTACTGAAGGGCTGCTGGGTACATCTGAACTATCATATTGTCTGAACTATCTCCACTATCCTCTGTTTATTGTGAAGTCAACTTAAATTAAAGATGAGCTAAACTACAAAGGGATCATGGACATGGGGCTTTATGAGGACTGATTGGTTCAGTTCAGGAGGTCCAAGAATGAGTGAGTGTAGAGAGTTTCTGAACATGACAAACACCACACACAACACAACGACACTCCAACACACCATGAGAACATCAACCCACATCTAAAACCCCATCCTTCACCTCTGACCTCCACCCTGCATCACACACCGATACAGACGTCAAAAACACACACATATGCATGCACATAACAGCGCTCACTTACTTTCAAAGTCCAGGAAAAAATGTGGACAGTTTTCTAAATCCTTGCCAAGGACCTTAATGAGGTTCCCCATGGCTGCAACCTGGACAGGAGAGAGATAGACAAACAGTAGAACTAACCCCAACCTCCTGGAGAGAGAGAGACTAACAGTAGAACTAACCCCAACCTCCTGGAGAGCGAGAGACTAACAGTAGAACTAACCCCAACCTGGAGAGAGAGAGACTAACAGTAGAACGAACCCCAACCTGGACTGGAGAGACATATACTAACAGTAGAACTAATCCCAACCTGGACTGGAGACACGTAGACTAACAGTAGAACTAACCCCAACCTGGAGACACATAGACTAACAGTAGAACTAACCCCAACCTCCTGGAGAGAGAGAGACTAACAGTAGAACTAACCCCAACCTGGAGACACATAGACTAACAGTAGAACTAACCCCAACCTGGAGAGAGAGAGAGACTAACAGTAGAACTAACCCCAACCTGGAGACACATAGACTAACAGTAGAACTAACCCCAACCTGGAGAGAGAGAGACTAACAGTAGAACTAACCCCAACCTGGAGAGAGAGAGACTAACAGTAGAACTAACCCCAACCTGGAGAGAGAGAGAGACTAAGAGTAGAACTAACCCCAACCTGGAGACACATAGACTAACAGTAGAACTAACCCCAACCTGGAGAGAGAGAGAGAGACTAACAGTAGAACTAACCCCAACCTGGAGACACATAGACTAACAGTAGAACTAACCCCAACCTGGAGAGAGAGAGACTAACAGTAGAACTAACCCCAACCTGGAGAGAGAGAGACTAACAGTAGAACTAACCCCAACCTGGAGACACATAGACTAACAGTAGAACTAACCCCAACCTGGAGAGAGAGAGACTAACAGTAGAACTAACCCCAACCTGGAGACACATAGACTAACAGTAGAACTAACCCCAACCTGGAGAGAGAGAGACTAACAGTACAGAGAAATGCTTTTCTATGTTATATTGTTGTAGAAACCATGTTATTTTAGCCTCACTCTCATCTAATCACCTTTCCTGACCTATTGTCTCCCCTAATTGTTCATCTGGATTTATAAACTGTGTGGTTCAAGCCCTGAATGCTGATTGGCTAAAAAAAGCCATGGTATATCAGACTTTATACCATGTTTATGACAAAACATTTATATTTAAAACTCTAATTACGTTGGTAACCAGTTTATAATAGCAATAAGGCACCTCGGAGGTTTGTGGTACATGGCCAGTATCTCACGGCTAAGGGCTGTGTCCAGGCACTCTGCGTTGTGTGGTGTACAGGAACAGGCCATAGTTGTGGTATATTAGCCATTACCACACCCCCTCGTGCCTTATTGATGAATTATCCACAGTTAAAATGAAACTCTCTATTGATTAATGAATCAATCAATCAATCATCATTGAATCGATCAATCAATCAGTTCATTGTCCATATAAAGGCTACAGAACGTGCAGATGTTGGGTCAGTTTTCAGAGGCACACACGAAATGTAGCTAACCTCTCTCAGATCAATGTCTGTTGATAGCAGGTCTAACAGTTTATCTACTGTCTGTTGATAGCAGGTCTAACAGTATATCTACTGTTGATAGCAGGTCTAACAGTATATCTACTGTTGATAGCAGGTCTAACAGTTTATCTACTGTCTGTTGATAGCAGGTCTAACAGTAGATCTACTGTTGATAGCAGGTCTAACAGTATATCTACTGTTGATAGCAGGTCTAACAGTTTATCTACTGTCTGTTGATAGCAGGTCTAACAGTAGATCTACTGTTGATAGCAGGTCTAACAGTATATCTACTGTTGATAGCAGGTCTAACAGTATATCTACTGTCTGTTGATAGCAGGTCTAACAGTATATCTACTGTTGATAGCAGGTCTAACAGTTTATCTACTGTCTGTTGATAGCAGGTCTAACAGTAGATCTACTGTTGATAGCAGGTCTAACAGTATATCTACTGTTGATAGCAGGTCTAACAGTATATCTACTGTCTGTTGATAGCAGGTCTAACAGTAGATCTACTGTTGATAGCAGGTCTAACAGTAGATCTACTGTTGATAGCAGGTCTAACAGTATATCTACTGTTGATAGCAGGTCTAACAGTTTATCTACTGTGTGTTGATAGCAGGTCTAACAGTAGATCTACTGTTGATAGCAGGTCTAACAGTATATCTACTGTCTGTTGATAGCAGGTCTGACAGTATATCTACTGTTGATAGCAGGTCTAACAGTATATCTACTGTCTGTTGATAGCAGGTCTAACAGTAGATCTACTGTTGATAGCAGGTCTAACAGTATATCTACTGTCTGTTGATAGCAGGTCTGACAGTAGATCTACTGTTGATAGCAGGTCTAACAGTTTATCTACTGTTGACAGCAGTATATCTACTGTTGATAGCAGGTCTAACAGTATATCTACTGTCTGTTGATAGCAGGTCTAACAGTTTATCTACTGTGTGTTGATAGCAGGTCTAACAGTAGATCTACTGTTGATAGCAGGTCTAACAGTATATCTACTGTCTGTTGATAGCAGGTCTGACAGTAGATCTACTGTTGATAGCAGGTCTAACAGTTTATCTACTGTCTGTTGATAGCAGGTCTGACAGTATATCTACTGTTGATAGCAGTATATCTACTGTCTGTTGATAGCAGGTCTAACAGTTTATCTACTGTCTGTTGATAGCAGGTCTAACAGTTTATCTACTGTCTGTTGATAGCAGGTCTAACAGTATACAGTGCCTTGCGAAAGTATTCGGCCCCCTTGAACTTTGCGACCTTTTTCCACATTTCAGGCTTCAAACATAAAGATATAAAACTGTATTTTTTTGTGAAGAATCAACAACAAGTGGGACACAATCATGAAGTGGAACGACATTTATTGGATATTTCAAACTTTTTTAACAAATCAAAAACGGACAAATAGGGCGTGCAAAATGATTCAGCCCCCTTAAGTTAATACTTTGTAGCGCCACCTTTTGCTGCGATTACAGCTGTAAGTCGCTTGGGGTATGTCTCTATCAGTTTTGCACATCGAGAGACTGAAATTTTTTCCCATTCCTCCTTGCAAAACAGCTCGAGCTCAGTGAGGTTGGATGGAGAGCATTTGTGAACAGCAGTTTTCAGTTCTTTCCACAGATTCTCAATTGGATTCAGGTCTGGACTTTGACTTGGCCATTCTAACACCTGGATATGTTTATTTTTGAACCATTCCATTGTAGATTTTGCTTTATGTTTTGGATCATTGTCTTGTTGGAAGACAAATCTCCGTCCCAGTCTCAGGTCTTTTGCAGACTCCATCAGGTTTTCTTCCAGAATGTTCCTGTATTTGGCTCCATCCATCTTCCCATCAATTTTAACCATCTTCCCTGTCCCTGCTGAAGAAAAGCAGGCCCAAACCATGATGCTGCCACCACCATGTTTGACAGTGGAGATGGTGTGTTCAGGGTGATGAGCTGTGTTGCTTTTACGCCAAACATAACATTTTGCATTGTTGCCAAAAAGTTCAATTTTGGTTTCATCTGACCAGAGCACCTTCTTCCACATGTTTGGTGTGTCTCCCAGGTGGCTTGTGGCAAACTTTAAACGACACTTTTTATGGATATCTTTAAGAAATGGCTTTCTTCTTGCCACTCTTCCATAAAGGCCAGATTTGTGCAATATACGACTGATTGTTGTCCTATGGACAGAGTCTCCCACCTCAGCTGTAGATCTCTGCAGTTCATCCAGAGTGATCATGGGCCTCTTGGCTGCATCTCTGATCAGTCTTCTCCTTGTATGAGCTGAAAGTTTAGAGGGACGGCCAGGTCTTGGTAGATTTGCAGTGGTCTGATACTCCTTCCATTTCAATATTATCGCTTGCACAGTGCTCCTTGGGATGTTTAAAGCTTGGGAAATCTTTTTGTATCCAAATCCGGCTTTAAACTTCTTCACAACAGTATCTCGGACCTGCCTGGCGTGTTCCTTGTTCTTCATGATGCTCTCTGCGCTTTTAACGGACCTCTGAGACTATCACAGTGCAGGTGCATTTATACGGAGACTTGATTACACACAGGTGGATTGTATTTATCATCATTAGTCATTTAGGTCAACATTGGATCATTCAGAGATCCTCACTGAACTTCTGGAGAGAGTTTGCTGCACTGAAAGTAAAGGGGCTGAATAATTTTGCACGCCCAATTTTTCCGTTTTTGATTTGTTAAAAAAGTTTGAAATATCCAATAAATGTCGTTCCACTTCATGATTGTGTCCCACTTGTTGTTGATTCTTCACAAAAAAATACAGTTTTATATCTTTATGTTTGAAGCCTGAAATGTGGCAAAAGGTCGCAAAGATCAAGGGGGCTGAATACTTTCGCAAGGCACTGTATCTACTGTTGATAGCAGGTCTAACAGTATATCTACTGTTGATAGCAGGTCTAACAGGAGATCTACTGTTGATAGCAGGTCTAACAGTATATCTACTGTCTGTTGATAGCAGGTTTAACAGTAGATCTACTGTTGATAGCAGGTCTAACAGGAGATCTACTGTTGATAGCAGGTCTAACAGTAGATCTACTGTCTGTTGATAGCAGGTTTAACAGTAGATATATTGTGGATAGCAGGTCTAACAGTATATCTACTGTTGATAGCAGGTCTGAAAGTAGATCTACTGTTGATAGCAGGTCTAAAAGTAGATCTACTGTTAATAACAGGTCTGACAGTAGATCTACTGTTGATAGCAGGTCTAAAAGTAGATCTACTGTTAATAACAGGTCTGACAGTAGATCTACTGTTGATAGCAGGTCTGACAGTATATCTAATGTCTGTTGATAGCAGGTCTAACAGTATATCTACTGTCTGTTGATAGCAGGTCTAACAGTATATCTACTGTTGATAGCAGGTCTAACAGTATATCTACTGTTGATAGCAGGTCTAACAGTTTATCTACTGTCTGTTGATAGCAGGTCTGACAGTATATCTACTGTTGATAGCAGGTCTAACAGTATATCTAATGTCTGTTGATAGCAGGTCTAACAGTATATCTACTGTTGATAGCAGGTCTAACAGTATATCTACTGTTGATAGCATGCTGTGCATGAATTCATATTTCCTGCGTTGCCAAGGTGATCCGAAAGACAATGCCAGCGTCCCAAATGGCACCACATTCCCTTCAAAACCAAGGTTTAAACTGAGAGTCTGAGTTAGACAAACCAAGGTTTAAACTGAGAGTCTGAGTTAGACAAACCAAGGTTTAAACTGAGAGTCTGAGTTAGACAAACCAAGGTTTTAACTGAGAGTCTGAGTTAGACAAACCAAGGTTTTAACTGAGAGTCTGAATTAGACAAACCAAGGTTTTTACTGAGCTGACATCAGTAGAATGTTGGACATTAAATCATACCACAAAAACTGTTAATGTACATAACACCTATGGTATACAAAACATTATGAACACCTGCTCTTTACACTGAGTATACAAAACATTATGAACGCCTGCTCTTTACACTGAGTATACAAAACATTATGAACACCTGCTCTTTACACTGAGTATACAAAACATTATGAACACCTGTGCTCTTTACACTGAGTATACAAAACATTATGAACGCCTGCTCTTTACACTGAGTATACAAAACATTATGAACACCTGCTCTTTACACTGAGAATACAAATCATTATGAACACCTGCTCTTTACACTGAGTATACAAAACATTATGAACGCCTGCTCTTTACACTGAGTATACAAAACATTATGAACACCTGCTCTTTACACTGAGTATACAAAACATTATGAACACCTGCTCTTTACACTGAGTATACAAAACATTATGAACACCTGCTCTTTACACTGAGTATACAAAACATTATGAACGCCTGCTCTTTACACTGAGTATACAAAACATTATGAACACCTGCTCTTTACACTGAGTATACAAAACATTATGAACGCCTGCTCTTTACACTGAGTATACAAAACATTATGAACACCTGCTCTTTACACTGAGTATACAAAACATTATGAACACCTGCTCTTTACACTGAGTATACAAAACATTATGAACGCCTGCTCTTTACACTGAGTATACAAAACATTATGAACACCTGCTCTTTACACTGAGTATACAAAACATTATGAACGCCTGCTCTTTACACTGAGTATACAAAACATTATGAACGCCTGCTCTTTACACTGAGTATACAAAACATTATGAACACCTGCTCTTTACACTGAGTATACAAAACATTATGAACGCCTGCTCTTTACACTGAGTATACAAAACATTATGAACACCTGCTCTTTACACTGAATATACAAAACATTATGAACGCCTGCTCTTTACACTGAACGAACAAAACATTATGAACACCTGCTCTTTACACTGAATATACAAAACATTATGAACGCCTGCTCTTTACACTGAGTTTACAAAACATTATGAACATCTGCTCTTTACACTGAGTATACAAAACATTATGAACACCTGCTCTTTACACTGAGTATACAAAACATTATGAACACCTGCTCTTTACACTGAGTATACAAAACATTATGAACACCTGCTCTTTACACTGAATATACAAAACATTATGAACGCCTGCTCTTTACACTGAACGAACAAAACATTATGAACACCTGCTCTTTACACTGAATATACAAAACATTATGAACGCCTGCTCTTTACACTGAGTATACAAAACATTATGAACACCTGCTCTTTACACTGAGTATACAAAACATTATGAACACCTGCTCTTTACACTGAGTATACAAAACATTATGAACACCTGCTCTTTACACTGAGTATACAAAACATTATGAACACCTGCTCTTTACACTGAGTATACTGAACATTATGAACACCTGCTCTTTACACTGAGTATACAAAACATTATGAACACCTGCTCTTTACACTGAGTATACTGAACATTATGAACACCTGCTCTTTACACTGAGTATACAAAACATTATGAACACCTGCTCTTTACACTGAGTATACAAAACATTATGAACACCTGCTCTTTACACTGAGTATACTGAACATTATGAACACCTGCTCTTTACACTGAGTATACAAAACATTATGAACACCTGCTCTTTCCACTGAGTATACTGAACATTATGAACACCTGCTCTTTACACTGAGTATACTAAACATTATGAACACCTGCTCTTTACACTGAGTATACAAAACAATATGAACACCTGCTCTTTACACTGAGTATACAAAACATTATGAACACCTGCTCTTTACACTGAGTATACAGAACATTATGAACACCTGCTCTTTACACTGAGTATACAAAACATTATGAACACCTGCTCTTTACACTGAGTATACAAAACATTATGAACACCTGCTCTTTACACTGAGTATACAAAACATTATGAACACCTGCTCTTTACACTGAGTATACTGAACATTATGAACACCTGCTCTTTACACTGAGTATACAGAACATTATGAACACCTGCTCTTTACACTGAGTATACAAAACATTATGAACACCTGCTCTTTACACTGAGTATACAGAACATTATGAACACCTGCTCTTTACACTGAGTATACAAAACATTATGAACACCTGCTCTTTACACTGAGTATACAAAACATTATGAACACCTGCTCTTTACACTGAGTATACAAAACATTATGAACACCTGCTCTTTACACTGAGTATACTGAACATTATGAACACCTGCTCTTTACACTGAATATACAAAACATTATGAACACCTGCTCTTTACACTGAGTATACAAAACATTATGAACACCTGCTCTTTACACTGAGTATACAAAACATTATGAACACCTGCTCTTTACACTGAGTATACAAAACATTATGAACATCTGCTCTTTACACTGAGTATACTGAACATTATGAACACCTGCTCTTTACACTGAGTATACTGAACATTATGAACACCTGCTCTTTACACTGAGTATACAAAACATTATGAACACCTGCTCTTTACACTGAATATACAAAACATTATGAACACCTGCTCTTTACACTGAATATACAGAACATTATGAACACCTGCTCTTTACACTGAGTATACAAAACATTATGAACACCTGCTCTTTACACTGAGTATACAAAACATTATGAACACCTGCTCTTTACAATGAGTATACAGAACATTAAGAACACCTGCTCTTTACACTGAACGAACAAAACATTATGAACACCTGCTCTTTACACTGAGTATACAAAACATTATGAACACCTGCTCTTTATACTGAGTATACTGAACATTATGAACACCTGCTCTTTACACTGAGTATACAAAACATGAACACCTGCTCTTTACACTGAGTATACAGAACATTATGAACACCTGCTCTTTACACTGAGTATACTGAACATTATGAACACCTGCTCTTTACACTGAGTATACAAAATATTATGAACACCTGCTCTTTACACTGAGTATACAAAACATTAGGAACACCTGCTCTTTACACTGAGTATACAAAACATTATGAACACCTGCTCTTTACACTGAGTATACAAAACATTATGAACACCTGCTCTTTACACTGAGTATACAAAACATTATGAACACCTGCTCTTTACACTGAGTATACACAACATTAAGAACACCTGCTCTTTACACTGAGTATACAAAACATTATGAACACCTGCTCTTTACACTGAGTATACAGAACATTATGAACACCTGCTCTTTACACTGAGTATACAAAACATTATGAACACCTGCTCTTTACACTGAGTATACAAAACATTATGAACACCTGCTCTTTACACTGAGTATACAAAACATTATGAACACCTGCTCTTTACACTGAGTATACAAAACATTATGAACACCTTCTCTTTACACTGAACGAACAAAACATTATGAACACGTGCTCTTTATACTGAGTATACTGAACATTATGAACACCTGCTCTTTACACTGAGTATACAAAACATTATGAACACTTGCTCTTTACACTGAGTATACAAAACATTATGAACACCTGCTCTTTACACTGAGTATACAAAACATTATGAACACCTGCTCTTTACACTGAGTATACAAAACATTATGAACACCTGCTCTTTACACTGAACGAACAAAACATTATGAACACCTGCTCTTTACACTGAGTATACAAAACATTATGAACACCTGCTCTTTACACTGAGTATACAAAACATTATGAACACCTGCTCTTTACACTGAACGAACAAAACATTATGAACACCTGCTCTTTACACTGAGTATACAAAACATTATGAACACCTGCTCTTTCCATGACTTGGACTGATCAGGTGAATCCAGGTGAAAGATATGATTGATCTCTTATTGATGTCACCTGTTAAACCCACTTCAATCAGTGTAGATGAAGAAGAGGAGACGTGTCCAATTCAGAGGGTGAATGGGCAAGACAAAAGATTTAAGTGCCTTTAATGTCAAGAACTGCAACGCTGCTGGGTTTTTCATGCTCAACATTTTTTTTTTTTTTTTTGTGTATCCAGAATGGTCCATCACCCAAAGGACATTCAGCCAACTGGACACAACTGTGGGACATTTGGAGTCAACAAGTGGCAGCATCCTTGTGGAACGCTTTCGACACCTTGTGGAGTCCATGTCCCGATGAATTGAGGCTGTTCAGAGGGCAAACGGGGAGGTGCAACTCAATATTAGGAAGTAGTTGGTGTTCTTAATGTTTTGTAGAATGGTGGATGCATAGATATGCATGCTAACACACACACACACACACACACACACACACACACACACACACACACACACACACACACACATAAAGTTTAAAGGGAATTCATTATTGACTGGTTTTGTAATCATTAGCCAACCTAAGACTGGCCTGTAGGGGGCATGCGGCTGTATTACGTTCTCTTACCTTCACACCAGTCAAATGTTTCTATCTGCACTCTGTCTGTATGTCACCTCCCTCTTTCCTCTCCCTCTTCCTCCCTTCCCTCCTCTTCTCTGCCGTGATCTGTTATTCCGTATCCTAGTAAATTGATTAATCACAGTCAGTCTGTCCCAGTACCGCATGCTATCTCACTGAGGTCCCAGTGGCTGCCTCTGTCTCTGTCTCTGTCTCTCCCTTAGAGACTCTGCTACAGAGAACACTACTGTAGCTCTACACATCTCTCTCTCTCTCTCTTTCGCACACTTCTCTTTTTCTCTCCATATTCTCTCTGGTGTTTTAACTGAAGAGGGAGGAGGCACAATGATACCCTCTCTTCCTCTCCCCACACAGCATCTCTCACCATCTTCCTCGCCCTGTCTCTTACCAGAATATACCCCTCTCTCTCTGTCTCTCTCTGTCTCTCTCTCTCTCTCTCTCTCTCTCTCTCTCTCTGTCTCTGTCTCTGTCTCTGTCTCTGTCTCTGTCTCTGTCTGTCTCTCTCTCTCTCTCTCTCTCTCTCTCTCTCTCTCTCTCTCTGTCTCTGTCTCTGTCTCTCTCTCTCTCTCTCTCTCTCTCTCTCTCTCTCTCTCTCTCTCTCTCTCTCTCTCTCTCTCTGTGTTGTCAGATGACAATCCAGTGAGTTCCTCTAAAATACCCCCAGCGGCTCTAACTCATTTCTCCTCACTTCTCTTTTCAAACTGCAACAGAATTGTCTTTGACCAGGGCCCATAGAACTATGTTCAAAAGCAGTGCACTATACAGGGAATAGTGTACTATTTGGGACCCACACACGCTGCTGTTCTGGGCCGAGGCCAGATACATCTCCTGCGCTTGAGCACGACAAACCTAAAATGACGGTGATGACGTAACACAAACTCACGGGATTTATGATCCAACTGCTTCGTTTTAGAGAGTAGAAAAATGAGCTGTATCTCTGTAACTAAGCATTGTGGGAAGCGGTGGTCTGTCAAGTTACTGTACAGTGCAGGAAGCTTCCACTGCACTCTCCCCCACCTCTCTCTCCCCCCACTTCTCTCTCCCCTCTCCTCTCCTCACACCCCCCCCCCTCTCTCTCTCCTCCCCATCTCTGTTCCTCACCTATATCTCATTCATCCCCCCCCCTCTCTCTCTCTCTCTCTCTCTCCTCCACCTCCCATCTCTCTTCCTCACCTCTATCTCATTCATCCCCTCTCTCTCTCCTCCACCTCCCATCTCTCTTCCTCACCTCTATCTCATTCATCCCCTCTCTCTCTCCTCCACCTCCCATCTCTCTTCCTCACCTCTATCTCATTCATCCCCTCTCTCTCTTTCTACCCATATGGAAGGTCTCTGTTGTCTCAGCTGTGGTTGTCTCTCTCCTCCCCCCTCCTTTCTTTTCTCCCTCGTTCTTACCGTTTCTTGTGTTTGTCCTTATAGAGCTCTTCACTGCATCAACCAGGGCCTCTCAGCTCAACACCCACACGACAGCATCAAGTTCCACCACCTAGAGAGAGAGAGAGAGAGAGAGAGAGAGAGAGAGAGAGAGAGAGAGAGAGAGAGAGAGAGAGAGAGAGAGAGAGAGAGAGAGAGAGAGAGAGAGAGAGAGAGAGAGAGAGAGAGAGAGAGAGAGAGAGAGAGAGAGAGAGAGAGAGAGAGACAGAGAGAGACAGAGACAGAGGCAGAGACAGAGACAGAGACAGAGACAGAGAGAGAGAGAGAGAGAGAGAGAGAGAGAGGTTGGTTAGCATAAGGTACAGTAGTTTGTGTCTGCATAACATAAGGTTAAGATGATAATGTGAGGTTGTTATTATAATTATAATTATTATGCAGGTTAATCTGGCAAGTGTGAAAGTGAACCTATTGAAGTTTGAACTTTGTTTGGGATGTCTGTGAGAGTGGTGATAATAATTTTTATTATTTCATTTTACTAGGGAAGTCAGTTAAGAACAAATTCTTATTTTTAATGACGGCCTAGGAACAGTGGGTTAACTGCCTGTTCAGGGGCAGAACAACAGATTTGAACTTGCAACTTGCAACTTGCAACCTTTCGGTTACTAGTCCAACGCTCTAACCACTAGGCTACCCTGCTGCACTAATACAGGAAGTAGTAGTGATAATAGTACAAGAAGTAGTATTGACAATAATACAGGAAGTAGTAGTGATAATCAAACATTACATCCATTTTACACTCTTCACTTCCCCTAGGTTACATGACAGGGATGTTCCCTTTCAAGGGAAGGAGTGAACAAGCACAGAGGCGAGGACACATCTTCTCAGTTTGGACATCAGCCAAATCCTTTATTTTCACACTACAGTAACATAAGCCTGTTTATATCTGTCTCAGCTCAGTTGTTATAGCTCATGACCTCACACTACACACTAAACCCTCTAATCTAGTGTCTACTGTAACTATTGACGCTATCCATGGTGGCGTTGCATCATACCAGGAAGAGAGCTAGAGAAAGAAAGAGATGGAGAATGGCTTTGCTAAACTGTTGCCAAGGAAACAAGCATGGCAACGGCGAGGCAGAGAACTTTCTGAGCTATTGATTAGCCTAACGACAACAAAACGCTAACCATATTTGTCTCCCAGCTGGACAGACAGAGAAGAAAGAGGTTGATAAAGAGGAACAAAGGGAAGAAGGAGGGAAGGAGACGGAGACGGAGACGGAGAAGGAGACGGAGAAGGAGACGGAGAAGGAGACGGAGAAGGAGACGGAGAAGGAGACGGAGACGGAGACGGAGAAGGAGAAGGAGACGGAGAAGGAGAAGGAGAAGGAGAAGGAGACGGAGAAGGAGACGGAGAAGGAGACGGAGAAGGAGAAGGAGACGGAGAAGGAGACGGAGAAGGAGAAGGAGACGGAGAAGGAGACGGAGACGGAGACGGAGAAGGAGACGGAGAAGGAGAAGGAGAAGGAGACGGAGAAGGAGACGGAGAAGGAGACGGAGAAGGAGAAGGAGACGGAGAAGGAGACGGAGAAGGAGACGGAGAAGGAGAAGGAGACGGAGAAGGAGACGGAGAAGGAGACGGAGAAGGAGACGGAGAAGGAGAAGGAGACGGAGAAGGAGACGGAGAAGGAGAAGGAGACGGAGAAGGAGAAGGAGACGGAGAAGGAGACGGAGAAGGAGACGGAGAAGGAGAAGGAGACGGAGAAGGAGACGGAGAAGGAGACGGAGAAGGAGACGGAGAAGGAGACGGAGAAGGAGAAGGAGACGGAGAAGGAGACGGAGAAGGAGACGGAGACGGAGACGGAGAAGGAGAAGGAGACGGAGAAGGAGACGGAGAAGGAGAAGGAGAAGGAGACGGAGAAGGAGACGGAGAAGGAGACGGAGAAGGAGAAGGAGACGGAGAAGGAGACGGAGAAGGAGAAGGAGACGGAGACGGAGAAGGAGACGGAGAAGGAGACGGAGACGGAGACGGAGAAGGAGACGGAGAAGGAGACGGAGAAGGAGAAGGAGACGGAGAAGGAGACGGAGAAGGAGACGGAGACGGAGAAGGAGACGGAGAAGGAGACGGAGAAGGAGAGAGAGAAAGATGAAAGGTGTGTGTTTAAAGGCGAAAGGTCTTCTCTCTCTCTCTCTCTCTCTTTCTCTCTCTTTCTCTCCCCATCTCTCTCTCTCTCTCTTTCTCTCCCCATCTCTCCCCATCTCACTCACTCACTCACTCACTCACTCACTCACTCACTCACTCACTCACACACACACACACACACACACACACACACACACACACACACACACACACACACACACACACACACACACACACACACACACACACACACCTTAAACACACACAAGCCTCAAACATAGTCATTCACAACTGTGAATGCTGAGATGTGCTGGTAGAGATTGTTGATGCTGCTTGTGTCTCAGTGCTGTCAGAGATAGCTAGTCTAGCCTTCAATCATTCTGATCTACAACCATTAGAAGTTCATGAACAGGATTTGAATGACAATAGCACAGGGATGCCGGGCATCATATCTTGAGATCTCTCACGCTGCTTTAATAAAGGGATGAAAGAGAAGAATAGAGACAGAGAGAGAGAGGAGAGAGAGAAAGAGAGAGTGTGGGAAAGAAATAGAGACATGAAGGGAGAGAGAGAAAGAGTGACTGACCCAAAATCAAGGAAATACCACAGTGTTCCATCACAGCAGCAAGATGTGTGACCTGTTGCCACAAGAAAAGGGGCAACCAGTGAAGAACACACACCATTGTACAACCTATATTTATCTTTATTTTCCCTTTTGTACTTTAACTATTTGCATATTATTACAACACTGTATAAAGACATAATATGACATTTGAAATGTCTTTATTCTTTTGGAACTTCTGTGAGTGTAATGTTTACTCTTACATTTTTCTAAAATGCTTATTTCACAAAGTGTTTAAAATATTTTTTCACTTGCTTCGACAATGTAAACACATGTTTCCCGTGCTGATAAAGCCAGTTAAATTGAGTATGGGACAGATGGAGACAAAGACAAAAGGAGAGGAAGGACACAACACATCTGAGCTCAAAGTATTCTCTAAGGCTACGGTATAGTAAAGTTGTATCATCACAACAATTATCTGGGTAAAATATTTTCTGGGAGCACGGGTGCTCCCAAATTAAATATCCAGGTCACACATCAAAATATTTAGGAGCATATATATATGTATATACATTTTTCTTTAACCTTTATTTAACTAGTCAGTTAAAGAACACATTATTATTTTCAATGACGGCTTAGGAACAGTGGGTTAACTGCCTGTTCAGGGGCAGAATGACAGATTTGTAACTTTTCGATCTAGCAATCTTCCGGTTACTAGTCCAACTCTCTAACGCTCTAGGCTACCTGCCGCCCGCTCTAACCACTAGGCTTCCTGCCGCCCGCTCTAACCACTAGGCTACCTGCCGCCCGCTCTAACCACTAGGCTACCTGCCGCCCGCTCTAACCACTAGGCTACCTGCCGCCCGCTCTAACCACTAGGCTACCTGCCGCCCGCTCTAACCACTAGGCTACCTGCCGCCCGCTCTAACCACTAGGCTACTTGCCGCCCGCTCTAACCACTAGGCTACCTGCCGCCCGCTCTAACCACTAGGCTACCTGCCGCCCGCTCTAACCACTAGGCTACCTGCCGCCCGCTCTAACCACTAGGCTACCTGCCGCCCGCTCTAACCACTAGGCTACCTGCCGCCCGCTCTAACCACTAGGCTACCTGCCGCCCGCTCTAACCACTAGGCTACCTGCCGCCCGCTCTAACCACTAGGCTACCTGCCGCCCGCTCTAACCACTAGGCTACCTGCCGCCCGCTCTAACCACTAGGCTACCTGCCGCCCGCTTTAACCACTAGGCTACCTGCCGCCCGCTCTAACCACTAGGCAACCTGCCGCCCGCTCTAACCACTAGGCTACCTGCCGCCCGCTCTAACCACTAGGCTACTTGCCGCCCGCTCTAACCACTAGGCTACCTGCCGCCCGCTCTAACCACTAGGCTACCTGCCGCCTGCTCTAACCACTAGGCTACCTGCCGCCCGCTCTAACCACTAGGCTACCTGACGCCCGCTCTAACCAGTAGGCTACCTGACGCCCGCTCTAACCACTAAGCTACCTGCCGCCCTCTCTAACCACTAGGCTACCTGCCCCCCCGCTCTAACCACTAGGCTACCTGACGCCCGCTCTAACCACTAGGCTACCTTCCCCCCCGCTCTAATCACTAGGCTACCTGGCGCCCGCTCTAACCACTAGGCTACCTGACGCCCGCTCTAACCACTAGGCTACCTGCCCCCCCGCTCTAACCACTAGGCTACCTGCCGCCCCGCTCTAACCACTAGGCTACCTGCCTCTAACCACTATCCTAACTGTATGACCATAATGATCGCATTGTAGTGCCCTGCCTGAGGGAGAGAAATAGATGCGAGAGAGGGATGAGCGGAGAACAATAATCTAACAATCTCTCTAGGTAGGTTCCTACTGGCGACAGATTTTCATGCTAATCTTTTAAAATTCGCATTAAAGAAAACATGCACATTTCCACCAAACCGACTTGTTGCTGATAAAGATCAGTGTGTGAGGATGCATGTACTTTTCGCTTAAATTGTTATATACCCGAAAAAAATGTTCAATGCCTTTTCAACTCTACCGAAGGTTTTGTCTTAAAAACAGTTGCAAATGTGCCTACTTTGATATTGTCATGCTGCTCTAGTGTAAGAGTGGGGGTTGGGCCTGTTTGCACACTCACGACCAGGGCGTATTTGTGACTTCCATGTTGAGGCCCTCTTTGCAGTGGATGGGGTGCACGGGGTGGGCACGACGGGCATAGGTCTGATCTGAGGGGGCCTCAATCGGGTGTGGGCATGGTTGACTTGGGGGTGGGTTGATTGGTTGGGGTGTGGATGTGGCTGGTGCTGCTGTGGTCTGGATGTAGGTCTTCTCGGCGTGGGTCCTCTATGTGTAGGTACAAGGGGGGGGGTCCCGCAGGTCTGGGAGGGTGTTTCGCTAGTCTGGGCGGGGTGTCTATTGATCTGTTGCTCCTGTGTGAAGTGTTCGATCTGCGTTTAAACACTTGTGCGTTGGGGAAAGTAGATCAAGCTTTTTCAATCACTCCCTTCAGTGCTGTGGCCACCTTTTCCTGCTGTGCTCTCAGGTCGTTTGTGCCTGTGTGTATTATTATGTGGCTGGGTGACCCAGTTGGTCTTCTGACAGAAGGTCTAGGGCGTGCTGGGTGCTTGGACACACTGTGTTTGGGGAAAAATGCGTTTTTCTTGTATATATTTCCCATTTGAGTCCATAAGGAGTACAATCTGTGTCTTGTGTATGTCCTCAGTGGGTGTGTGTGGGGGGGGAGCTGTCAAGGAGGGCTGTCAGGGTGGCTGATGGGGGGTGCTCAGAGGGGGTGAGATCCCCTGGGCTTGGGATTCTTCATTTGTCTGTTCTGCTGTGATGTCGACGCTATGGTCAGGGTCTGGGGTGGACCATTCTGTTGTGGTATCGAGACTTTTGTCGGGAGCTGAGGTGGGCTGTTCTGCTGGCTTCTCTGTGGGGGTGGCCACCTCTCCAGTGGGTTGTTCTGTCACACGCCATCCCCCTCACCCTCTCCTCCATCCCCTTCACCCTCTCCTCCATTCCCCTCACCCTCTCCTCCATCCCCCTCACCCTCTCCTCCATCCCCCTCACCCTCTCCTCCATTCCCCTCACCCTCTCCTCCATCCCCCTCACCCTCTCCTCCATCCCCTTCACCCTCTCCTCCATTCCCCTCACCCTCTCCTCCATCCCCCTCACCCTCTCCTCCATCCCCCTCACCCTCTCCTCCATCCCCTTCACCCTCTCCTCCATTCCCCTCACCCTCTCCTCCATCCCCCTCACCCTCTCCTCCATTCCCCTTGCTCTCTCCTCTAGTGCTCTGTTCTTCTCCTGCTCCTGCTTTTTATCCTGTTGAAGTTGTCTCACCACTGTCTAGAGTGCAGATATGTCTCTCTCCACCTCCAGCACCCCGGGTCTGGTTAACGGGGTGTTGTTGTGCTGGACTGTTGTCTGGGTTGACTTTCCGCTGGGGACGGCTCGTCTGTGGGGTTATATAATGTAGAGGTCTGGTCTGACCCGCTCGGGGTGGGGGTATCTTTCTCAAGGGAGAGCTTCTCCTGCTGGGCTAATTCTTTGATTAGGTGAAAGTCCATCTGAAACTGTTTGAGGTTGCCCTGTACCAATACTGTTCCAGACTCATAGAGATTTATATTAGCTGACTCAGAGAGGTGTTTTCAGGTTTGTGTTGTTTTCAAGAGCCTTTGCTGTAAAGCGTTGGAATAATAATCTTTGGTCGTTGTAAGCCTTCCAGGTCATTCTGTAATTCCTTCCAAAATCAGGTTGTAGGTTATGAGTTTTGAATTGGAGTGAAGGTTATGTTGTGGAGGGTAGTATCCTGTATATGTCCTGGTGACATAGTGTTGTGGAGGGTAGTATCCTGTATATGTCCTGGTGACATAGTGTTGTAGAGGGTAGTATCCTGTATATGTCCTGGTGACATAGTGTTGTGGAGGGTAGTATCCTGTATATGTCATGGTGACATAGTGTTGTAGAGGGTAGTATCCTGTATATGTCCTGGTGACATGCTGAAGGTTATGTTGTGGAGGGTAGGATCCTGAATATGTCCTGGTGACATAGTGTTGTGGAGGGTAGTATCCTGTATATGTCCTGGTGACATAGTGTTGTAGAGGGTAGTATCCTGTATATGTCCTGGTGACATAGTGTTGTGGAGGGTAGTATCCTGTATATGTCCTGGTGACATAGTGAAGGTTATGTTGTGGAGGGTAGTATCCTGTATATGTCCTGGTGACATAGTGTTGTGGACGGTAGTATCCTGTATATGTCCTGGTGACATAGTGTTGTACAGGGTAGTATCCTGTATATGTCCGGTTGACATAGTGTTGTGGAGGGTAGTATCCTGAATATGTCCTGGTGACATAGTGTTGTGGAGGGTAGTATCCTGTATACAGTGCCTTGCGAAAGTATTCGGCCCCCTTGAACTTTGCGACCTTTTGCCACATTTCAGGCTTCAAACATAAAGATATAAAACTATATTTTTTTGTGAAGAATCAACAACAAGTGGGACACAATCATGAAGTGGAACGACATTTATTGGATATTTCAAACTTTTTTAACAATTCAAAAACTGAAAAATTGGGCGTGCAAAATTATTCAGCGCCTTTACTTTCAGTGCAGCAAACTCTCTCCAGAAGTTCAGTGAGGATCTCTGAATGATCCAATGTTGACCTAAATGACTAATGATGATAAATACAATCCACCTGTGTGTAATCAAGTCTCCGTATAAATGCACCTGCACTGTGATAGTCTCAGAGGTCCGTTAAAAGCGCAGAGAGCATCATGAAGAACAAGGAACACACCAGGCAGGTCCGAGATACTGTTCGCACCATGGTGACATGGTGTTGTAGAGGGTAGTATCCTGTATATGTCCTGGTGACATAGTGTTGTAGAGGGTAGTATCCTGTATATGTCCTGGTGACATAGTGTTGTGGAGGGTAGTATCCTGTATATGTCCTGGTGACATAGTGTTGTGGAGGGTAGTATCCTGAATATGTCCTGGTGACATAGTGTTGTGGAGGGTAGTATCCTGTATATGTCCTGGTGACATGGTGAAGGTTATGTTGTGGAGGGTAGTATCCTGTATATGTCCTGGTGACATAGTGTTGTGGAGGGTAGTATCCTGTATATGTCCTGGTGACATAGTGTTGTGGAGGGTAGTATCCTGTATATGTCCTGGTGACATAGAGTTGTGGAGGGTAGTATCCTGTATATGTCATGGTGACATAGTGGAGGGTAGAATCCTGTATATGTCCTGGTGACATAGTGTTGTGGAGGGTAGTATCCTGTATATGTCCTGGTGACATAGTGCTGTAGAGGGTAGTATCCTGTATATGTCCTGGTGACATAGTGTTGTGGAGGGTAGTATCCTGTATATGTCCTGGTGACATAGTGCTGTAGAGGGTAGTATCCTGTATATGTCCTGGTGACATAGTGTTGTGGAGGGTAGTATCCTGTATATGTCCTGGTGACATAGTGCTGTAGAGGGTAGTATCCTGTATATGTCCTGCTGACATAGTGTTGTGGAGGGTAGTATCCTGTATATGTCCTGGTGACATAGTGTTGTGGAGGGTAGTATCCTGTATATGTCCTGGTGACATAGAGTTATGGAGGGTAGTATCCTGTATATGTCATGGTGACATAGTGGAGGGTAGAATCCTGTATATGTTCCTGACAAGAAATCTAAGTTTATCTAAATCTATTTTTTGATTTTTTTATTCAGGAGCTCATCTGATCATGACCTATCTCTCTCTCTCACACATACAAAATACATATATATATATAGAGAGAAAATAAGTAGAGTAGAGGAGAATAGATGTGGATTCACAAATGGCTAGTCTTTTAGAGTAGATGGGAAGTGACATCAGTCACAGTGAGTTAAAGCATCACTGTAGAGTGAACGGGAGATGGCAGGAGTTATTTAAGCATCACTGTAGAGTGAACGGGAGATGGCAGGAGTTATTTAAGCATCACTGTAGAGTGAACGGGAGATGGCAGGAGTTATTTAAGCATCACTGTAGAGTGAACGGGAGATGGCAGGAGTTATTTAAGCATCACTGTAGAGTGAACGGGAGATGGCAGGAGTTATTTAAGCATCACTGTAGAGTGAACGGGAGATGGCAGGAGTTATTTAAGCATCACTGTAGAGTGAACGGGAGATGGCAGGAGTTATTTAAGCATCACTGTAGAGTGAACGGGAGATGGAAGGAGTTATTTAAGCATCACTGTAGAGTGAACGGGAGATGGCAGGAGTTAAAACATCTCATGGCTGGGGGCAGTATTGAGTAGTTTGGATGAACAAGATGCCCAGATGTGCCCAGAGTAAACTGCCTGCTCCTCAGTCCCAGTTGCTAATATATGCATATTATTAGTATATTTGGATAGAAAACACTCTGAAGGTTCTAAAACTGTTTGAATGATGTCTGTGAGTATAACAGAACTCATATGGCAAGCAAAAACCTGAGAAAAAAATCCAACCAGGAAGTGGAAAATCTGACGTTGGTCGTTTTTCAACTCATTCCCTATTGGTCATGTTGCACTTCCTAAGGCCTCCACTAGATGTCAACCATCTTTAGAACCTTGTTTGAGACTTCTACTGTTAAGTGGGGCCAAATGAGAGGGGAATGAGTCAGAGGTCTGTCAGAATGCTTTGAGCTCGTGACGCTCGTTCACGTGAGAGGTAGCTCTCGTTCCATTGCTTTTCTACAGACTAAGGAATTCTCCGGTTGGAACATTATTGAAGATTTATGTCAAAAACATCCTCAAGATAGATTCTATACATCGTTTGACATGTTTCTACGGACTGTTTTGACATTTCGTCTGCATCTAGTGAACGCGCTTCGTGAGTTTTGATTTGTTTATCAAACGCGCTAACAAAATAAGCTATTTGGACATAAATTATGGACATTACCGAACAAAACAAACATTTACCGTGGAACTGGGATTCCTGGGAGTGCATTCTGATGAAGATCATCAAAGGTAAGTGAATATTTATGATGTTATTTCTGACTTCTGTTGACTGCACAATATGGCGGATATCTGTTTGGGTTGTTTTGTCTCTGAGCGTCGTACTCAGATTATTGCATGGTGTGCTTTTTCCGTAAAGCTTTTTTGTAATCTGACACAGCGGTTGCATTAAGGAGAAGTGTATCTAAAGTTCCATGTATAACACTTGTATTTTCATCTACATTTATAATGAGTATTTCGGTAAATTGATGTGGCTCTCTGCAAAATAGTGAAGACATCAAAACAATGAAATAACGCATATGGAATCATGTAGTAACCAAAAAAGTGTTAAACAAATCAAAATACATTTTATATTTGAGATTCTTCAAAGTAGCCACCCTTTGCCTTGATGAAAGCTTTGCACACTCTTGACATTCTCTCAACCAGCTTCATGAGGTAGTCACCTGGAATGCATTTCAATTAACAGGTGTGCCTTTCCTTAATAAGCATTAATTGCACAAATTCACTTGTAACAAGGCACACCTGTATACTACAAATGCACACACATACTCATACCGACACAATACATGTACATATCAATCTCAAATACCTTATTATTATCTATCCTGATGTCTAGTCACTTTACCCTGCCTTCATGTACATATCTACCTCAAATACCGTATTATTATCTATCCTGATGCCTAGTCACTTTATCCTGCCTTCATGTACATATCTAAGTCAAATACATCGTACCTATGCACATTGGTCTGGTACTGGTACTCCCTGTATATAGCTCCACATTGATCTGGTACTTCCTGTATATAGCTCCACATTGATCTGGTACTTCCTGTATATAGCTCCACATCGATCTGGTACTTCCTGTATATAGCTTCACATTGATCTGGTACTTCCTGTATATAGCTTCACATTGATCTGGTACTTCCTGTATATAGCTCCACATTGATCTGGTACTTCCTGTATACAGCTCCACATTGATCTGGTACTTCCTGTATATATCCTACACATTGATCTGGTACTTCCTGTATATAGCTTCACATTGATCTGGTACTTCCTGTATATATCCTACACATTGATCTGGTACTTCCTGAATATAGCTCCTCATTGATCTGGTATTTCCTGTATATAGCTCCACATTGATCTGGTACTTCCTGTATATAGCTCCACATTGATCTGGTACTTCCTGTATATGGCTCCACATTGATCTGGTACTTCCTGTATATAGCTCCACATTGATTTGGTACTTCCTGTATATAGCTCCACATTGATCTGGTACTTCCTGTATATAGCTCCACATCGATCTGGTACTTCCTAGATATGGTAATTCCTACAGATGCACAATCGAGAGCATCCTGTAGGACTGTATCACCGCCTGGTACGGCAACTGCTCTGCCCACAACCATAAGGCTCTCCAGAGGGTATTGAGGTCTGCACAACGCATCACCGGGGGCAAACTACCTGTCCTCCAGGACACCTACACCACCCGATGTCACAGGAAGGCCATAAAGATCATCAAGGACAACAACCACCCGAGCCACTGCCTGTTCACCCCGCTATCATCCAGAAGGCGAGGTCAGTACAGGTGCATCAAAGCTGGGACCGAGAGACTGAAAAACATCTTCTATCTCAAGGCCATCAGACTGTTAAACAGCCACCACTAACATTGAGTGGCTGCTGCCAACACACTGACTCAACTCCAGCCACTTTAATAATGGGAATTGATGGAAATTGATGTAAAATATATCACTAGCCACTTTAAACAATGCTACTTAATATAATGTCTACATACCCTACATTACTCATCTCATATGTATATACTGTACTCTATACCATCTACTGTATCTTGCCTATGCCGTTCTGTACCAACACTCATTAATATCTTTATGTACATATTCTTCATCCCTTTACACTTGTGTGTATAAGGTAGTAGTTGTGGAATTGTTAGGTTAGATTACTCGTTGGTTATTACTGCACTAGAAGCACAAGCATTTCGCTACACTCGCATTAACATCTGCTAACCATGTGTATGTGACAAATAAATTTGATTTGATTTCCTGTGTTTTTTATTCCTCTTGTATTATTATTAAAATCAAATATATATTTTTAAAACTGCATCGTTGTTATTGGGCTCATAAGCAAACATTTCACGGTAAAGTCTACACCCGTTGTACTCAGCGCGTATGACAAATACAATTTGATTTGACACACACACACAAACGCACACAAACACACAAACACACACACACACACACACACACACACACACGTAATAGCCTCATGAAAGGACAATTGCAAATAAGCATGGTGCTTCATTGTGTTTCGCCCCTGCAGGGCTGACAAAGCAAAAGGGAGAGCGAGGTCTTGGATATTAAGGTCTTGGATATTTGAGCTACACTTGACCCCTACCGTGTAATGTCCTAAATTACATTTCTGACTGACCGTGGAACACAAAGGAATTGAGTGAAAGTGATATCACTGTATAGAGCTGATTGCTGCATGCCTGTTTTCTTAGACAATACGTCATCAATGCAGAAAGAGTGTTTTTATAGCTGAATTAAGGCAGAATAAGAGTGTTTTTATAGCTGAATTAAGGCAGAATACGAGTGTTTTTATAGCTGAATTAAGGCAGAATACGAGTGTTTTTATAGCTGAATTAAGGCAGAATAAGAGTGTTTTTATAGCTGAATTAAGGCAGAATAAGAGTGTTTTTATAGCTGAATTAAGGCAGAATAAGAGTGTTTTTATAGCTGAATTAAGGCAGAATAAGAGTGTTTTTATAGCTGAATTAAGGCAGAATAAGAGTGTTTTTATAGCTGAATTAAGGCAGAATACGAGTGTTTTTGTTGCTAAATTCTGGTGTTTTTGTAGAGATGACAGATTTGTGTATGTAATGGAAAATGCATGCTTTGTTGAGTTATATACTACCAGGCTTTGTTGAGGAATATGTTACCAGGCTTTGATGAGGAATATACTACCAGGCTTTGTTGAGGAATATACTACCAGGCTTTGTTGAGTTATATACTACCAGGCTTTGTTGAGGAATATGTTACCAGGCTTTGATGAGGAATATACTACCAGGCTTTGATGAGGAATATACTACCAGGCTTTGATGAGGAATATACTACCAGGCTTTGTTGAGGAATATGCTACCAGGCTTTGATGAGGAATATACTACCAGGCTTTGTTGAGGAATATACTACCAGGCTTTGATGAGGAATATACTACCAGGCTTTGATTAGGAATATACTACCAGGCTTTGATGAGGAATATACTACCAGGCTTTGTTGAGGAATATACTACCAGGCTTTGTTGAGGAATATACTACCAGGCTTTGTTGAGGAATATGCTACCAGGCTTTGTTGAGTTATATACTACCAGGCTTTGTTGAAGAATATACTACCAGGCTTTGTTGAGGAATATACTACCAGGCTTTGTTGAGGAATATGCTACCAGGCTTTGTTGAGTTATATATTACCAGGCTTTGATGAGGAATATACTACCAGGCTTTGTTGAGGAATATGCTACCAGGCTTTGTTGAGGAATATACTACCAGGCTTTGATGAGGAATATACTACCAGGCTTTGTTGAGGAATATACTACCAGGCTTTGTTGAGGAATATGCTACCAGGCTTTGTTGAGGAATATACTACCAGGCTTTGTTGAGGAATATACTACCAGGCTTTGTTGAGGAATATACTACCAGGCTTTGTTGAGGAATATGCTACCAGGCTTTGTTGAGGAATATACTACCAGGCTTTGATGAGGAATATACTACCAGGCTTTGTTGAGGAATATACTACCAGGCTTTGTTGAGGAATAAACTACCAGGCTTTGTTGAAGAATATACTACCAGGCTTTGTTGAGGAATATACTACCAGGCTTTGTTGAGGAATATACTACCAGGCTTTGTTGAGGAATATACTACCAGGCTTTGTTGAGGAATATACTACCAGGCTTTGTTGAGGAATATGCTACCAGGCTTTGTTGAGTTATATATTACCAGGCTTTGATGAGGAATATACTACCAGGCTTTGTTGAGGAATATGCTACCAGGCTTTGTTGAGGAATATACTACCAGGCTTTGATGAGGAATATACTACCAGGCTTTGTTGAGGAATATACTACCAGGCTTTGTTGAGGAATATGCTACCAGGCTTTGTTGAGGAATATACAACCAGGCTTTGTTGAGGAATATACTACCAGGCTTTGTTGAGGAATATACTACCAGGCTTTGTTGAGGAATATGCTACCAGGCTTTGTTGAGGAATATACTACCAGGCTTTGATGAGGAATATACTACCAGGCTTTGTTGAGGAATATACTACCAGGCTTTGTTGAGGAATAAACTACCAGGCTTTGTTGAAGAATATACTACCAGGCTTTGTTGAGGAATATACTACCAGGCTTTGTTGAGGAATATACTACCAGGCTTTGTTGAGGAATATACTACCAGGCTTTGTTGAGGAATATGCTACCAGGCTTTGTTGAGGAATATACTACCAGGCTTTGTTGAGGAATATACTACCAGGCTTTGTTGAGGAATATACTACCAGGCTTTGTTGAGGAATATACTACCAGGCTTTGTTGAGGAATATACTACCAGGCTTTGGTGAGGAATATACTACCAGGCTTTGTTGAGGAATATACTACCAGGCTTTGTTGAGGAATATACTACCAGGCTTTGTTTAGTTATATACTACCAGGCTTTGTTGAGGAATATACTACCAGGCTTTGTTGAGGAATATACTACCAGGCTTTGTTGAGGAATATACTACCAGGCTTTGTTGAGGAATATACTACCAGGCTTTGTTGAGGAATATGCTACCAGGCTTTGTTGAGTTATATACTACCAGGCTTTGTTGAGGAATATACTACCAGGCTTTGTTGAGGAATATGCTACCAGGCTTTGTTGAGTTATATACTACCAGGCTTTGTGGAGGAATATGCTACCAGTCTTTGTTGAGGAATATACTACCAGGCTTTGTTGAGGAATATACTACCAGGCTTTGTTGAGGAATATACTACCAGGCTTTGTTGAGGAATATACTACCAGGCTTTGTTGAGGAATATACTACCAGGCTTTGTTGACGAATATGCTACCAGGCTTTGTAAATAATATGTACGTAAGGATATTTGAGTGTCATTATTATGTCTCAACACTCTGGTACCGCACGTGAATCATTGTTGTAACTACTGTATGTATTAATATGTGAGTACCGTGGTTGAGCTCGCGGGCTGTATTTCTCTGTTGAATTATTCTCTTTAGAGTAGCAGGTAAAACATTTATAACCGGTCTGGTAATAATCACAGCTATTTGTTTTCATGTTATGAGGTGTGGAGAGTTAGGCAGCATTCCCATGATCAGAGGTGCATGTTTAACCTCTGTGTACAAGATTTCCAATTGAGTGTGTGTGTGTGTGTGTGTGTGTGTGTATTTGTGTTTCCATGTGGTGTTGTGGGTATCTCCGTTCCTGCTCCCCTCCACATCCCCTCCTCAGCAACACAAAGAGAACAGATTCACGTTAGTCTACAGACAGACAGACCCACGTTACTCTACAGACAGACAGACCCACGTTACTCTACAGACAGACCCACATTACTCTACAGACAGACAGACCCACATTACTCTACAGACAGACAGACCCACGTTACTCTACAGACAGACCCACGTTACTCTACAGACAGACAGACCCACATTACTCTACAGACAGACCCACATTACTCTACAGACAGACAGACCCACATTACTCTACAGACAGACAGACCCACATTACTCTACAGACAGACAGACCCACATTACTCTACAGACAGACAGACCCACGTTACTCTACAGACAGACAGACCCACGTTACTCTACAGACAGACTCTACCCTTTGTTCTTATAGCTTACAACACTAGTTCATATGGGTCAGAGTGCGTGTGTTTGTGCGTGTGTGTGTGTGTGTGTGTGTGGGGGGGTGTATGTGTGTGTGTGGGGGGGGGTGTATGTGTGTGTGTGGGGGGGTGTATGTGTGTGGGGGGGTTGTGTGTGTGTGTGTGTGTGGGGGGGGGGGGGGTGTATGTGTGTGTGTGGGGGGGTGTATGTGTGTGGGGGGGTTGTGTGTGTGTGTGTGTGCGTGCGTGTGTGTCTGTGTGGGTGGGGGGGGGGGTGTATGTGTGTGTGTGGGGGGTTGTATGTGTGTGGGGGGGTTGTGTGTGTGTGTGTGTGCGTGCGTGTGTGTCTGTGTGGGTGGGGGGGGTTGTGTGTGTGTGTGTGTGTGTGGGGGGGGGGGTGTGTGTGTGTGTGCGTGCGTGTGTGTGGGGGGGGTTGTGTGTGTGTGTGTGTGTGTGTGTGTGTGTGGGGGGGGTGTATGTGTGTGTGTGGGGGGGTTGGGGGTGTGTGTGTGTGTGTGCGTACATGTCTTAGAGTTCAGTCTGAGTGGATCTGACAGACTCACTCAATGAAGGCAGCTCTCCCCCAAGGCTCCCTCTGTCCCCTGTAAACCTCATCTCCCACTCTGTCTACACGTCTTTGTGTCTGTCTGTCTGTAAAAAAAAAAAAAGCTGAAAATAAATATCCATAATTCGTTTAAGTGCTACATCGAGCTTTCTGGCCTATTTTCTGTAATTATTTTCAGCACGGGACAGCTCCTATAAAGTCACAGTTTAGTTTCACTTTGTAACAAGTGCACTGCGTGGTGTTTTGGGAAACGGGTGTAACATTGTCGGCCCTTATTTTTACACTTGATTCATTAAAACACATGTAAGCCTAAGGTCCATTGCTATCGGGAAACTGGGCCCAGGTAACTCTACCAGTATATCGAAACATCTGGGCCACGGAAAGAAAAGGACAGCTTCTTCTTCGGGAGAACAATGATCAAAAACACCGAATGAATGAGAGAATCACTAGCATGTTGTCGTCACAAACCTGACGTTTTTTTTAAAGAGACAGTGTACCATTTCAAACGTAATTCATCTCAATAGGAAAATAGTGCTTTTTACACAATGTAAAACCCCAATATTCCATAATTGATGTTGTAATTTCAATGACAGGTAATGTTATTCCTTTATAATAAAACTCGTGTATTTACAATGTTAAATATTATTTTCTAGGGCAACAACATGTGCTTCAAAATTAGTTTGAATTTATTATTAATATATATTAATTAAATAAAAATATATTAATTAAATTCCTTATTCTCATATAGGCCCAATATAGGTTGTATCTCAATCAATAAAAAATATATTTATACATATTCTGGTGCTCCTAAATTTCCTGTTGTGCTCCTAACTTTCCTGTTGTGCTCCTAAATTTCCTGTTGTGCTCCTAAATGTCCTGTTGTGCTCCTAAATTTCCTGTTGTGCTCCTAAATTTCCTGTTGTGCTCCTACATTTCCTGTTGTGCTCGTAAATTTCCTGTTGTGCTCCTAACTTTTTTTAAGGTGCGACAGGGTAGACTAGTGGTTAGAGCGTTGGACTAGGAAGGTTGCAAGTTCAAACCCCCGAGCTGACAAGGTACAAATCCGTTGTTCTGCCCCTGAACACGCACACACACGCTCACACACATACCGTCATTGAAAATAAGAAAATAAGAATTTGTTCTTCACTGACTAACTGACTAGTTAAATAAAGGTAAAATTTAAAAAAAGGTGTGAGCACTAGTGCCTCCAAGGAAAATGTTTCATTTAGAGGCCTGATACTGTGTAACCTAGAAGCTATATCCAGCTCTTTGAAGGTCACTCATTCTCCATAGACCAGGGGTCCAAGTCTCTACTGTATGTGCTGCTTCTCAAATGAGCATTATTCCCCTTTGTAGTGATGTGTGTGTGTGTGTGTGTGTGTGTGTGTGTGTGTGTGTGTGTGTGTGTGTGTGTGTGTGTGTGTGTGTGTGTGTGTGTGTGTGTGTGTGTGTGTGTGTGTGTGTGTGTGTGTGTGTATATACAGGTGTATGTGTGCGTGGGTGGGCACCAATTTGACTGATCAAACACTGAAAAAAAAGAGGGGAGGGTAAGAGGGTATGGGGGAGGGTAAGAGGGTATGGGGGAGGGTAAGAGGGTATGGGGAGGGTAAGAGGGTATGGGGAGGGGAAGAGGGTAAGGGGAGGGTAAGAGGGTATGGGGAGGGTAAGAGGGTATGGGGGAGGGTACGAGGGTATGGGGAGGGTAAGAGGGTATGGGAAGGGGAAGAGGGTATGGGGAGGGGAAGAGGGTATGGGGAGGGTAAGACGGTATGGGGAGGGTAAGAGGGTATGGGGAGGGTAAGAGGGTATGGGGGAGGGTAAGATGGTAAGAGGGTATGGGGAGGGTAAGAGGGTATGGGGAGGGTAAGAGGGTATGGGGAGGGTAAGAGGGTATGGGGGAGGGTAAGAGGGTATGGGGAGGGTAAGAGGATATGGGGAGGGTAAGAGGGTATGGGGAGGGTAAGAGGGTAAGAGGGTATGGGGAGGGTAAGAGGATATGGGGAGGGTAAGAGGTTATGGGGGAGGGTAAGAGGATATGGGGAGGGTAAGAGGTTATGGGGGAGGGTAAGAGGGTATGGGGGAGGGTAAGAGGGTATGGGGGAGGGTAAGAGGGTATGGGGAGGGGAAGAGGGTAAGGGGAGGGTAAGAGGGTATGGGGAGGGTAAGAGGGTATGGGGGAGGGTACGAGGGTATGGGGAGGGTAAGAGGGTATGGGGAGGGGAAGAGGGTAGGGGAGGGGAAGAGGGTAAGGGAGGGTAAGAGGGTATGGGGAGGGGAAGAGGGTAAGGGAGGGTAAGAGGGTATGGGGAGGGTAAGAGGGTATGGGGGAGGGTAGAGGGTATGGGGAGGGTAAGAGGGTAGGGGAGGGTAAGAGGGTATGGGGAGGGGAAGAGGGTATGGGGAGGGTAAGACGGTATGGGGAGGGTAAGAGGGTATGGGGAGGGTAAGAGGGTATGGGGGAGGGTAAGAGGGTATGGGGAGGGTAAGAGGGTATGGGGAGGGTAAGAGGGTATGGGGAGGGTAAGAGGGTATGGGGGAGGTAGAGGGTATGGGGAGGGTAAGAGGATTTGGGGAGGGTAAGAGGGTATGGGGGAGGGTAAGAGGGTATGGGGAGGGTAAGAGGATATGGGGAGGGTAGAGGGTATGGGGGAGGGTAAGAGGATATGGGGAGGTGTACTTTTTTACCTCTTTACAGTGTTTCTTTTACCTCTTTACATTTTCTTTACCTCGTACCTCGTTTACATTTTCTTTACCTCTTTACATTTTCTTACCTCTGTACATTTCTTTACCTCTTTACATTTTCTTTACCTCTTTACATTTTTCTTTACCTCTTTACATTTCTTGTACCTCTTTACAGTTTCGTTTACCTCTTTACATGTTCTTGTACCTCTTGTCTTACCTCTTTACAGTTTCTTTACCTCTTACATTCTTGACCTCTTTCATTGTCTTTACCTCTTTACATGTTCTTTACCTCTGTTACATTGCTGTTCCTCTTTACATTTTCTTACCTCTTGACATTTTCTTTACCTCTTTACATTTTCTTTTCCTCTTTACATTGTCTTGTACCTCGTTACATTTTCTTTCCGCTGTTACATTTTCTTTTCCTCTTTACATTTGCTTTGCCTCTTTACATTGTCTTTACCTCGTTACATGTTCTTTACCGCTTGACATTTTCTTTACCTCTTTACATTTTCTTTACCTCTTTACATTTTCTTTTACACTCTTTACAGTTTCTTTACCTCTTTACATTTTCTGTACCTCTTTACATTTTCTTTACCTCGTGACATTTTCTTTACCTCTTTACATTTTCGTTTCCTCTTTACATTTTCTTTGCCTCTTTACATTTTCTTTACCTCTTTACAGTTGTCTGTACCTCTTTACATTTCTGTTCCTCTTTACATTTTCTTTTCCTCTTACTTTACATTTTCTTGTACATTTTCTTTACCTCTTTACATTTTCTTTACCTCTTTACATTTTCTTTACCTCTTTACATTTTCTTTACCTTGTCTTTTCCCTTTACATTTCATTTCTTTACCTCTTTACAGTTTTCTTTACCTCTTTACATTTTCTGTTACCTCTTTACATTTTCTTTACCTCTTTACATGTTTCTTTACCTCTTTACATTTTCTTTACCTCTTTACATTTTCTTTACCTCTTTACATTTGTCTGTACCTCTTTACATTGTTCTTGACCTCTTTACATTGTTCTTTCCTCTTACATTTCTTTACCTCTTTACCTTTCATGTTCTTTACCTCTTACCTGTACATTTTCTTTTCCTCTTTACATTGTTCTTTACCTCTTTACATTTTCTTTACCTCTTTACATTTTCTTTACCTCTTTACAGTTGTCTTGACCTCTTTACATTTTCTTTACCTCTTTACATTTTCTTTACCTCTTTACATTTTTCTTTACCTCTTTACAGTTGTCTTGTCTTTACCCTTTACCTCTTTACAGTTTCTTACCTCTTTACAGTTTGCGTTACCTCTTACATTCTTGTCGGTATGGGGAGGGGAAGAGGGATGGGAGGGTAAGAGGCTATGGGGGAGGGTAAGAGGGTATGCGGAGGGTAAGAGGGTATGGGAGGGTAAGAGGGTATGGGGAGAGGAAGAGGGTATGGGGGGAGGGTAAGAGGGTAAGAGGGTATGGGGAGGGTAAGAGGGTAAGAGGGTATGGGAGGGAAGAGGGTATGGGGGAGGGTAAGAGGGTATGGGGTGGGTAAGAGGGTATGGGGAGGGTAAGAGGGTATGGGGAGGGTAAGAGGGATGGGGAGGGTAAGAGGGTATGGAGGAGGAGAGGGTATGGGGAGGGAAGAGGGTATGGGGAGGGTAAGAGGGTATGGGGAGGGGAAGAGGGTATGGGGAGGGTAAGACGGTATGGGAGGGAAGAGGGTATGGGAGGAAGAGGGTATGGGGAGGGTAAGAGGGTAAGAGGGTATGGGGAGGGGTAAGAGGGTATGGGGAGGGTAAGAGGGTATGGGGAGGGTAAGAGGGATGGGGAGGGTAAGAGGGTATGGGGAGTGTAAGAGGGTATGGGGAGGGTAAGAGGGTATGGGGGAGGGTAAGAGGGTATGGGGGAGGGGAAGAGGGTATGGGGAGGGGAAGAGGGATGGGGAGGGAGAGGGTATGAGGAATGGTATGGGGAGGGTAAGAGGGTATGGGGAGGGTAAGAGGGTATGGGGGAGGGTAAGAGGGTAAGAGGGTATGGGGAGGGAAGAGGGTATGGGGAGGGGAGAGGGTATGGGGAGGGTAAGAGGGTATGGGGAGGGGAAGAGGGTATGGGGAGGGGAAGAGGGTATGGGGAGGGGAAGAGGGTATGGGGGAGGGTAAGAGGGTATGGGGAGGGTTAGAGGGTATGGGGGAGGGTAAGAGGGTATGGGAGGGGAGAGGGTATGGGGGAGGGGAAGAGGGATGGGGAGGGGAAGAGGGTATGGGGAGGGGAAGAGGGTATGGGGAGGGGAAGAAGGGTATGGGGAGGGGAAGAGGGTATGGGGAGGGAAGAGGGTATGGGGAGGGTTAGAGGGTATGGGGAGGGGGTAAGAGGGTATGGGGAGGGTAAGAGGGTATGGGGGAGGGTAAGGGGGTATGGGAGGGGAAGAGGGTATGGGGAGGGTTAGAGGGTATGGGGAGGGAAAGAGGAAGATGGGAGGGGAAGAGGGATGGGGAGGGTTAGGGGTATGGGGAGGGGAAGAGGGTATGGGGAGGGTTAGAGGGTATGGGGAGGGGAAGAGGGTATGGGGGAGGGTAAGAGGGTATGGGGAGGGTTAGAGGGTATGGGGAGGGTTAGAGGGGATGGGAGGGGAAGAGGGTATGGGGGAGGGTAAGAGGGTATGAGGAGGCAAAGGATGGGGAGGGTAAGAGGGTATGGGGGAGGGTAAGAGGGTATGGGGAGGGGAAGAGGGTAAGAGGGTATGGGGAGGTAAGAGGGTATGAGGAGGGTAAGAGGGTATGGGAGGGTAAGAGGGTATGGGGAGGGTAAGAGGGTATGGGAGGGTAAGAGGGGATGGGAGGGTAAGAGGGTATGGGGAGGGTAAGAGGGGTATGGGAGGGGAAGAGGGTATGGGAGGGGTAAGAGGGTATGGGGAGGGGAAGAGGGTATGTGGAGGTGAAGAGGGTATGGGGAGGGTTAGAGGGTATGGGGAGGGTAAGAGGGTATGGGGGAGGGTAAGAGGGTATGGGGAGGGTAAGAGGGTATGGGAGGAAGAGGGTATGGGGAGGGAAGAGGGTATGGGGGAGGGGAAGAGGGTATGGGGAGGGTAAGAAGGATGGGGAGGGGAGAGGGTATGGGGAGGGTAAGAGGGTATGGGGAGGGTAAGAGGGTATGGGGAGGGTTAGAGGGTATGGGAGGGTAAGAGGGTATGGGGAGGGTTAGAGGGTATGGGAGGGTAAGAGGGTATGGGGAGGGAAGAGGTTATGGGGAGGGTAAGAGGGTATGGGGAGGGTAAGAGGGTATGGGGAGGGTAAGAGGGTATGGGAGGGTAAGAGGGTATGGGGAGGGTAAGAGGGTATGGGGAGGGGAAGAGGGGTATGGGGGAGGGTAAGAGGGTATGGGGAGGGTAAGAGGGTATGGGGAGGGTAAGAGGGTATGGGGAGGGTAAGAGGGTATGGGGGAGGGGAAGAGGGTATGGGGAGGGTAAGAGGGTATGGGGAGGGTAAGAGGGTATGGGGAGGGTAAGAGGGGATGGGAGGAAGAGGGTATGGGGAGGGGAAGAGGGTATGGGAGGGTAAGAGGGTATGGGGAGGGTAAGAGGGTATGGGGAGGGTAAGAGGGTATGGGGAGGGAGAGGGATGGGAGGGTAAGAGGGTATGGGGAGGGTAAGAGGGTATGGGGAGGGAGAGGATGGGGGAGGGGAAGAGGGGTATGGGGAGGGGAAGAGGGTATGGGAGGGTAAGAGGGGATGGGAGGGTAAGAGGGTATGTGGAGGGGAAGAGGGTATGGGGAGGGTAAGAGGGTATGGGGAGGGTAAGAGGGTATGGGAGGGTAAGAGGGTATGGGGAGGAAGAGGGTATGGGGAGGGAGAGGGTATGGGGGAGGGTAAGAGGGTATGGGGAGGGTAAGAGGGTATGGGGAGGGTAAGAGGGTATGGGGGAGGGGAAGAGGGTATGGGGAGGGGAAGAGGGTATGGGGAGGGTAAGAGGGTATGGGGGAGGGGAAGAGGGTATGGGGGAGGGGGAAGAGGGTATGGGGAGGGTAAGAGGGTATGGGGAGGGTAAGAGGGTATGGGGAGGGGAAGAGGGTATGGGGAGGGGGGAAGAGGGTATGGGGAGGGTAAGAGGGTATGGGGAGGGTTAGAGGGTATGGGGAGGGTAAGAGGGTATGGGGAGGGGAAGAGGTTATGGGAGGGTAAGAGGGTATGGGAGGGAAAGAGGGTATGGAGGGGAAGAGGGTATGGGGAGGGTAAGAGGGTATGGGGAGGGTAAGAGGGTATGGGGAGGGGAAGAGGGTATGGGGAGGGAAGAGGGTATGGGAGGGTAAGAGGGTATGGGGAGGGTAAGAGGGTATGGGGAGGGTAAGAGGGTATGGGGAGGGGGAAGAGGGTATGGGGAGGGTAAGAGGGTATGGGGAGGGTAAGAGGGTATGGGAAGGGTAAGAGGGTATGGGGAGGGTAAGAGGGTATGGGGAGGGGAAGAGGGTATGGGGAGGGTAGAGGGTATGGGGAGGTAAGAGGGTATGGGGGAGGGGAAGAGGGTATGGGGAGGGTAAGAGGGTATGGGGAGGGTAAGAGGGTATGGGGAGGGTAAGAGGGTATGGGGAGGGGAAGAGGGATGGGGAGGGGAGAGGGTATGGGGAGGGTAAGAGGGTATGGGAGGGTAAGAGGGTATGGGGAGGGTAAGAGGGTATGGGGAGGGGAAGAGGGTATGGGGAGGGAAGAGGGTATGGGGAGGGGGTAAGAGGGTATGGGGAGGGTAAGAGGGTATGGGGAGGGTAAGAAGGGATGGGGAGGGGGAAGAGGGTATGGGGAGGGTAAGAGGGTATGGGGAGGGTAAGAGGGTATGGGGAGGGTAAGAGGGTATGGGGAGGGTAAGAGGGTATGGGGAGGGGAAGAGGGTATGGGGAGGGAAGAGGTATGGGGAGGGTAGAGGGTATGGGGAGGGGAAGAGGGTATGGGGAGGGTAAGAGGGTATGGGGAGGGTAAGAGGGTATGGGGAGGGTAAGAGGGTATGGGGAGGGGAAGAGGGTATGGGGAGGGGAAGAGGGTATGGGGAGGGTAAGAGGGTATGGGAGGGTAAGAGGGTATGTGGAGGGGAGGCACGGGAGGCAAGAAGGATGGGAGGGTAAGAGGGTATGGGGAGGGTAAGAGGGTATGGGGAGGGTAAGAGGGTATGGGGAGGGAAGAGGGTATGGGGGAGGGTAAGAGGGTATGGGGAGGGTAAGAGGGTATGGGGGAGGGTAAGAGGGTATGGGGAGGGAAGAGGGTATGGGGGAGGGGAAGAGGGTATGGGGAGGGTAAGAGGGTATGGGGGAGGGGGAAGAGGGGTATGGGAGGGAGAGGATGGGAGGGTAATAGGGTATGGGGAGGGTAAGAGGGATGGGGAGGGAAGAGGGTATGGGGAGGGGAAGAGGGTATGGGGAGGGTAAGAGGGTAAGAGGGTATGGGGAGGGGAAGAGGGTATGGGGGAGGGGAAGAGGGTATGGGAGGGAAGAGGGTATGGGGAGGGTAAGAGGGTATGGGGAGGGGAAGAGGGTATGGGAGGGGAAGAGGGTATGGGGAGGGTAAGAGGGTATGGGGAGGGTAAGAGGGTATGGGGAGGGGAAGAGGGTATGGGAGGGTAAGAGGGTAAGAGGGTATGGGAGGGTTAGAGGGTATGGGGAGGGGAAGAGGTCATGGGGAGGGGAAGAGGGTATGGGGAGGGTAAGAGGGTATGGGGAGGGTAAGAGGGTATGGGGAGGGGAGGGTATGGGGAGGGTAAGAGGGTATGGGGAGGGAAGAGGGTATGGGGAGGGAAGAGGGTATGGGGAGGAAGAGGGTATGGGGAGGGGAAGAGGGTATGGGGAGGGTAAGAGGGTATGGGGAGGGGAAAGAGGGTATGGGGAGGGAGAGGGTATGGGGAGGGTAAGAGGGTAAGAGGGTATGGGGGAGGGTTAGAGGGTATGGGGAGGGAAGAGGGCATGGGGAGGGAAGAGGGTATGGGGAGGGTAAGAGGGATGGGGAGGGTAAGAGGGTATGGGGAGGGAAGAGGGTATGGGAGGGGTATGAGGGTATGGGGAGGGTATGAGGGTATGGGGAGGGTATGAGGGTATGGGGAGGGTAAGAGGGTATGGTGGAGGGTAGAGGGTATGGGAGGGTTAGAGGGTATGGAGGGGAAGAGGGTAAGAGGGTATGGGGAGGGAAGAGGGTATGGGGAGGGGGGAGAGGGTATGGGGAGGGTTAGAGGGTATGGGGAGGGGAAGAGGGTATGGGGGAGGGAGAGGGACAGGGATGGGGAGGGGAAGAGGGTATGGGGAGGGGAAGAGGGTAAGAGGGTATGGGGAGGGGAAGAGGGTATGGGAGGGGAAGAGGGTATGGGAGGGTTAGGTATGGGGAGGGGAAGAGGGTATGGGGAGGGGAAGAGGGTATGGGGAGGGGAAGAGGGTATGGGGAGGGGAAGAGGGTATGGGGAGGGTTAGAGGGTATGGGGAGGGGGGAAGAGGGTATGGGGAGGGTAAGAGGGTATGGGGAGGGGAAGAGGGATGGGGAGGGTTAGAGGGACTGGGCTGTCATTCATCCCCTGGAATAGCGCAGCGGCGTCTGCTAGATAGACTGGGAGAAAAGGAGAGAGGAGCTGGACCACTAGTGGTGTCACGCCAAATACAGTCCCCCCCGGTCACTTCATGAGGAATAGTCTCATGGGTCACGCCAACACAGTCCCCCCCGGTCACTTCATGAGGAGTATGATGGGTGGTGTCAAGCCAAAGACAGTCCCCCCCGGTCACTTCATGAGGAATAGTCTCATGGGTGGTGTCACGCCAACAGAGTCCCCCCGGTCACTTCATGAGGAAGGCTCCATGGGTGGTGTTAGTGGAATACAGTCCCCCCCGGTCACTTCATGAGGAATAGTCTCATGGGTGGTGTCAAGCCAAATAGAGTCCCCCCGGTCACTTCATGAGGAATAGCTCCATGGGTGGGTCACGCCAATACAGTCCCCCCCGGTCACTTCATGAGGAATAGTCTCATGGGTGGTGTCACGCCAAATACAGTGTCCCCCCGGTCACTTCATGAGGAATAGTCTCATGGGTGGTGTCAAGCCAAATACAGTCCCCCCCGGTCACTTCATGAGGAATAGTCTCATGGGTGGTGTCACGCCAAATACAGTCCCCCCCGGTCACTTCATGAGGAATAGTCTCATGGGTGGTGTCAAGCCAAATACAGTCCCCCCCGGTCACTTCATGAGGAATAGTCTCATGGGTGGTGTCAAGCCAAATACAGTCCCCCCCGGTCACTTCATGAGGAATAGTCTCATGGGTGGTGTCACGCCAAATACAGTCCCCCCCGGTCACTTCATGAGGAATAGTCTCATGGGTGGTGTCACGCCAAATACAGTCCCCCCCGGTCACTTCATGAGGAATAGTCTCATGGGTGGTGTCAAGCCAAATACAGTCCCCCCCGGTCACTTCATGAGGAATAGTCTCATGGGTGGTGTCACGCCAAATACAGTCCCCCCCGGTCACTTCATGAGGAATAGTCTCATGGGTGGTGTCAAGCCAAATACAGTCCCCCCCGGTCACTTCATGAGGAATAGTCTCATGGGTGGTGTCAAGCCAAATACAGTCCCCCCCGGTCACTTCATGAGGAATAGTCTCATGGGTGGTGTCACGCCAAATACAGTCCCCCCCGGTCACTTCATGAGGAATAGTCTCATGGGTGGTGTCACGCCAAATACAGTCCCATCCGTCGCGTCATGACAAATGGTCTCATCAGTGGTGTCACGCCAAATACAGTCCCTCCGTCGCGTCATGACAAATGGTCTCATCAGTGGTGTCACGCCAAATACAGTCCCTCCGTCGCGTCATGACAAATGGTCTCATCAGTGGTGTCACACCAAATACAGTCCCTAAAACACTCCCGTGCCAAAGGCTAGTTGAGTGAAACCTGTCATCAAGTGATGCTGACACTGTCACCCAAACCAGATGCAAAGAGGGAAATGTGTATTTGAAACGAGAAGTTGGTCATAATGTGTTTTGAGGAAGTCATCTTTGTTTTGACTCGTGTGGATGAAGATGAACGGAAAAAAATTGACTTTATAATCGGATCCAAAGGGTTCTAGTTCACTCAATTATATTTTTTGGGGCCCTGGGTCGGATTTGTAAAACAGCATTAGGGTTTAAACACAGCTTTTGTAGGCCAATCTAGTGCAGTGATTAGGTTGTTATCTAGACACAATCTCTTCTCTGTCTTCATTATTCATCAGATAATAATGAGAATAAGTCAGTCTCATATCTACATCCCAAATGGCATCCGATTTCTCCTAATAGTGCACCACTTTTGACCAGAGCCCTCCAGACCGATGTAAAATGTAGTGCACTATGTAGGGAATTGGGTGCAATTTGGGATGCACACTCTGTCTCTCATTCTTTCTCCCTCTCTGGCCCTCTATTCTCTACTTCCTCTCTCTGTTTGGTTTCCCAGCTCTCCCCTCTCTGACCCTCTATTCTCTACTTCCTCTATCTGTTTGGTTTCCCAGCTCTCCCCTCTCTGACCCTCTATTCTCTACTTCCTCTCTCTGTTTGGTTTCCCAGCTCTCCCAGCTCTCCCCTCTCTGACCCTCTATTCTCTACTTCCTCTATCTGTTTGGTTTCCCAGCTCTCCCCTCTCTGACCCTCTATTCTCTACTTCCTCTATCTGTTTGGTTTCGCAGCTCTCCCCTCTCTGACCCTCTATTCTCTACTTCCTCTATCTGTTTGGTTTCCCAGCTCTCCCCTCTCTGACCCTCTTCCCTTTAATCTCTTCTTCTTTTCCATGTGTTCCTGTGTCTCTCTCTCTCCACGCGACCAGTGGATTGATCTGACTGATAGCCTATAGGCACGCTATCCGTAGCAACCCCACGGAGACCAGATCAAAGATAATCAAATGATCTAATCCCATGCTTTCCAGAAAAGAGACAGTCCTTCCTTCCTTCCTTCCTTCCTTCCTTCCTTCCTTCCTTCCTTCCTTCCTTCCTTCCTTCCTTCCTTCCTTCCTTTCTTCCTTGGACAGGTGAAAGAAAGGACTATTTTACATGTCTCCTAACCCGTCATGTCATATCACTGTTATTCCCTATCAGTACTTCTAGGGTTATTCTGCTATCATATCACTGTTATTCCCTATCAGTACTTCTAGGGTTATTCTGCTATCATATCACTGTTATTCCCTATCAGTACTTCTAGGGTTATTCTGCTATCATATCACTGTTATTCCCTATCAGTACTTCTAGGGTTATTCTGCTATCATATCACTGTTATTCCCTATCAGTACTTCTAGGGTTATTCTGCTATCATATCACTGTTATTCCCTATCAGTACTTCTAGGGTTATTCTGCTATCATATCACTGTTATTCCCTATCAGGGTTATTCTGCTGTCATATCACTGTTATTCCCTATCAGTACTTCTAGGGTTATTCTGCTATCATATCACTGTTATTCCCTATCAGTACTTCTAGGGTTATTCTGCTATCATATCACTGTTATTCCCTATCAGGGTTATTCTGCTGTCATATCACTGTTATTCCCTATCAGTACTTCTAGGGTTATTCTGCTATCATATCACTGTTATTCCCTATCAGGGTTATTCTGCTGTCATATCACTGTTATTCTCTATCAGTACTTCTAGGGTTATTCTGCTATCATATCACTGTTATTCCCTATCAGGGTTATTCTGCTGTCATATCACTGTTATTCCCTATCAGTACTTCTAGGGTTATTCTGCTATCATATCACTGTTATTCCCTATCAGGTTATTCTGCTGTCATATCACTGTTATTCCCTATCAGTATTTCTAGGGTTATTCTGCTATCATATCACTGTTATTCCCTATCAGTACTTCTAGGGTTATTCTGCTATCATATCACTGTTATTCCCTATCAGGGTTATTCTGCTGTCATATCACTGTTAGTTCCTATCAGTACTTCTAGGGTTATTCTGCTATCATATCACTGTTATTCCCTATCAGTACTTCTAGGGTTATTCTGCTATCATATCACTGTTATTCCCTATCAGGGTTATTCTGCTGTCATATCACTGTTATTCCCTATCAGTACTTCTAGGGTTATTCTGCTATCATATCACTGTTATTCCCTATCAGGGTTATTCTGCTGTCATATCACTGTTATTCCCTATCAGTACTTCTAGGGTTATTCTGCTATCATATCACTGTTATTCCCTATCAGGGTTATTCTGCTGTCATATCACTGTTATTCCCTATCAGTATTTCTAGGGTTATTCTGCTGTCATATCACTGTTATTCCCTATCAGTACTTCTAGGGTTATTCTGCTATCATATCACTGTTATTCCCTATCAGTACTTCTAGGGTTATTCTGCTGTCATATCACTGTTATTCCCTATCAGTATTTCTAGGGTTATTCTGCTATCATA